>NC_092245.1:147611-252298 GCF_036320965.1 Panulirus ornatus | reverse complement strand
AAGCAACATAAATATAGTACAAGAACGGAAAAGAATCAAATGCCTTGTTTGATCATGTTAAAAACTATGATCATTGTATTGACTGGAGTAACTCCATCAGAGTTATTAACTCTAACTATATTACCAAGAGAAATATTATTGAATCTTCTATTATTAAATACCCAAAGAATTATATTCTTAATATCAGTGATGGTCTATACAAGTTAGATAGCTTTATTATTGATAAGATTTGTAAAATGATAAGTTTATTAATGCTCGTTGTATGTTTTGGACAATCACATGTTTACTAAGTGACGTCCTAGCTTCGTCTCTTCGATGTATATCAATTGACTGTAATATTTCTCTCTTGTGTCTCCCCTGATGATGTGATTATTATACGAAAGTGCACTTGGGAACTTTTCGTGTTTCATTTTCCCCGTGGACTCATAGGAATATCTTGATCACGCGCAAAATTGTGATCCTTCCCAATATATATATATATATATATATATATATATATATATATATATATATATATATATATATATATATATATATATATATATATATATATATATATATATTTTTTTTTTTTTTTTTTTTTGCTATGTCGCTGTCTCCCGCGTTTGCGAGGTAGCGCAAGGAAACAGACGAAAGAAATGGCCCAACCCACCCCCATACACATGTATATACATAAGTCCACACACGCAAAATATACATACCTACACAGCTTTCCATGGTTTACCCCAGACGCTTCACGTGTCCCGATTCAAACCACTGACAGCAAGTCAACCCCGGTATACCACATCGCTCCAATTCACTCTATTCCTTGCCCTCCTTTCACCCTCCTGCATGTTTAGGCCCCGATCACACAAAATCTTTTTCACTCCATCTTTTCACCTCCAATTTGGTCTCCCTCTTCTCCTCGTTCCCTCCACCTCCGACACATATATCCTCTTGGTCAATCTTTCCTCACTCATTCTCTCCATGTGCCCAAACCATTCAAAACACCTTCTTCTGCTCTCTCAACCACGCTCTTTTTATTTCCACACATCTCTCTTACCCTTACGTTACTTACTCGATCAAACCACCTCACACCACACATTGTCCTCAAACATCTCATTTCCAGCACATCCATCCTCCTGCGCACAACTCTATCCATAGCCCACGCCTCGCAACCATACAACATTGTTGGAACCACTATTCCTTCAAATATACCCATTTTTGCTTTCCGAGATAATGTTCTCGACTTCCACACATTCTTCAAGGCTCCCAGAATTTTGGCCCCCTCCCCCACCCTATGATCCACTTCCGCTTCCATGGTTCCATCCGCTGACAGATCCACTCCCAGATATCTAAAACACTTCCTTTCCTCCAGTTTTTCTCCATTCAAACTCACCTCCCAATTGACTTGACCCTCAACCCTACTGTACCTAATAACCTTGCTCTTATTCACATTTACTCTTAACTTTCTTCTTTCACACACTTTAACAAACTCAGTCACTAGCTTCTGCAGTTTCTCACATGAATCAGCCACCAGCGCTGTATCATCAGCGAACAACAACTGACTCACTTCCCAAGCTCTCTCATCCCCAACAGACTTCATACTTGCCCCTCTTTCCAAAACTCTTGCATTCACCTCCCTAACAACCCCATCCATAAACAAATTAAACAACCATGGAGACATCACACACCCCTGCCGCAAACCTACATTCACCGAGAACCAATCACTTTCCTCTCTTCCTACACGTACACATGCCTTACATCCTCGATAAAAACTTTTCACTGCTTCTAACAACTTGCCCCCAAAACCATATATTCTTAATACCTTCCACAGAGCATCTCTATCAACTATATCATATGCCTTCTCCAGATCCATAAATGTTACATACAAATCCATTTGCTTTTCTAAGTATTTCTCACATACATTCTTCAAAGCAAACACCTGATCCACACATCCTCTACCACTTCTGAAACCACACTGCTCTTCCCCAATCTGATGCTCTGTACAGCCTTCACCCTCTCAATCAATACCCTCCCATATAATTTACCAGGAATACTCAACAAACTTATACCTCTGTAATTTGAGCACTCACTCTTATACCCTTTGCCTTTGTACAATGGCACTATGCACGCATTCCGCCAATCCTCAGGCACCTCACCGTGAGTCATACATACATTAAATAACCTTACCAACCAGTCAACAATACGGTCACCCCCTTTTTTAATAAATTCCACTGCAATACCATCCAAACCTGCTGCCTTGCCGGCTTTCATCTTCCGCAAAGCTTTTACTACCTCTTCTCTGTTTACCAAATCATTTTCCCTAACCCTCGCACTTTGCACACCACCTCGACCAAAACACCCTATATCTGCCACTCTATCAGCAAACACATTCAACAAACCTTCAAAATACTCACTCCATCTCCTTCTCACATCACCACTACTTGTTATCACCTCCCCATTTGCGCCCTTCACTGAAGTTCCCATTTGCTCCCTTGTCTTAAGCACTATATTTACCTCCTTCCAGAACATCTTTTTATTCTCCCTAAAATTTAATGATACTCTCTCACCCCAACTCTCATTTGCCCTTTTTTTCACCTCTTGCACCTTTCTCTTGACCTCCTGTCTCTTTCTTTTATACGTCTCCCACTCAACTGCATTTTTTCCCTGCAAAAATCGTCCAAATGCCTCTCTCTTCTCTTTCACTAATACTCTTACTTCTTCATCCCACCACTCACTACCCTTTCTAATCAACCCACCTCCCACTCTTCTCATGCCACAAGCATCTTTTGCGCAATCCATCACTGATTCCCTAAATACATCCCATTCCTCCCCCACTCCCCTTACTTCCATTGTTCTCACCTTTTTCCATTCTGTACTCAGTCTCTCCTGGTACTTCCTCACACAAGTCTCCTTCTCAAGCTCACTTACTCTCACCACCCTCTTCACCCCAACATTCACTCTTTTTTTTCTGAAAACCCATACAAATCTTCACCTTAGCCTCCACAAGATAATGATCAGACATCCCTCCAGTTGCACCTCTCAGCACATTAACATCCAAAAGTCTCTCTTTCGCGCGCCTGTCAATTAACATGTAATCCAATAACGCTCTCTGGCCATCTCTCCTACTTACATAAGTATACTTATGTATATCTCGCTTTTTAAACCAGGTATTCCCAATCATCAATCCTTTTTCAGCACATAAATCTACAAGCTCTTCACCATTCCATTTACAACACTGAACACCCCATGTATACCAATTATTCCCTCAACTGCCACATAACTCACCTTTGCATTCAAATCACCCATCACTATAACCCGGTCTCGTGCATCAAAACCACTAACACACTAATTCAGCTGCTCCCAAAACACTTGCCTCTCATGATCTTTCTTCTCATGCCCAGGTGCATATGCACCAATAATCACCCATCTCTCTCCATCAACTTTCAGTTTTACTCTTATTAATCGAGAATTTACTTTCTTACATTCTATCACGTACTCCCACAACTCCTGTTTCAGGAGTACTGCTACTCCTTCCCTTGCTCTTGTCCTCTCACTAACCCCTGACTTTACTCCCAAGACATTCCCAAACCACTCTTCCCCTTCACCCTTGAGCTTCGTTTCACTCAGAGCCAAAACATCCAGGTTCCTCTCCTCAAACATACTACCTATCTCTCCTTTTTTCACATCTTGGTTACATCCACTCACATTTAGGAACCCCACTCTGAGCCTTCGAGGAGTATGAGCACTCCCCGCGTGACTCCTTCTTCTGTTTCCCATTTTAGAAAGTTAAAAAAGAAAAAAAAAAAAAATACGAGGGGAGGATTTCTTGCCCCCCGCTCCCGTCCCCTCTAGTCGCTTTCTACGACACGCGAGGAATGCGTGGGAAGTATTCTTTCACTCCTATCCCCAGGGATAATATACATATATATATATACATATACACCTAAAAACACATACACATACATACGCACATATACATACACACACACACACATATACATACACATGAAAAATGCAAGAAACAATCTAGAAAACTGAAACTTCTAGCTTAAAATATATATATACATATATACACACACAAATATATATATATACATACATATATATATATATATATATATATATATATATATATATATATATATATATATATATATATATATATGTATATATATATATATATATATATATATATATATATATATATATATATATATTATCCCTGGGGATAGGGGATTAAGAATACTTCCCACGTATTCCCTGCGTGTCGTAGAAGGCGATTAAAAGGGGAGGGAGCGGGGGGCTGGAAATCCTCCCCTTTCAGTTTTTTTTTTTTTTTTTTTCAATTTTCCAAAAGAAGGAACAGAGAATTGGGCCAGGTGAGGGTATTCCCTCAAAGGCCCAGTCCTCTGTTCTTAACGCTACCTCGCTAATGCGGGAAATGGCGAATAGTTTGTAAGAAAAATATATATATATATATATATATATATATATATATATATATATATATATATATATATATATATATATATATATATATATATATATATATATATATTTATATATATATATATATATATATATATATATATATATATATATATATATATATATATATATATATATATATATATATATATATATATATATATATATATATATATACCGCACGTATACTGTATACATATATTTCAATTATAATTCTTAATTTTTGATAATGAATTAGATATTGTTAATTCAGCTTTGTATCACTTTTCACTATATATATATATATATATATATATATATATATATATATATATATATATATATATATATATATATATATATATATATATATATATATATATATATATATATATATATATATATATATATATATATATATATATAATATATATATATATATATATATATATATATATATATATATATATATATATATATAAATATATATATATATTTATATATATATATATATATATATATATATATATATATATATATATATATATATATATATATATATATATATATATATATATATATGTATATATATATATATATATATATATATATATATATATATATATATATATTTTTTTTTTTTTTTTTTTTCATACTATTCGCCATTTCCCGCGATAGCGAGGTAGCGTTAAGAACAGAGGACTGGGTCTTTGAGGGAGTATCCTCACCTGACCCCCTTCTCTGTTCCTTCTTTTGGGAAAAAAAAAAAAAAAATATATATTTTTTTTTTTTATTATACTTTGTCGCTGTCTCCCGCGTTCGCGAGGTAGCGCAAGGAAACAGACGAAAGAAATGGCCCAACCCACCCCCATACACATGTATATACATACGTCCACACACGCAAATATACATACCTACACAGCTTTCCATGGTTTACCCCAGACGTTTCACATGCCCTGCTTCAATCCACTGACAGCACGTCAACCCCGGTATACCACATCGCTCCAATTCACTCTATTCCTTGCCCTCCTTTCACCCTCCTGCATGTTCAGGCCCCGATCACACAAAATCTTTTTCACTCCATCTTTCCACCTCCAATTTGGTCTCCCTCTTCTCCTTGTTCCCTCCACCTCCGAAACATATATCCTCTTGGTCAATCTTTCCTCACTCATCCTCTCCCTGTGCCCAAACCACTTCAAAACACACTCTTCTGCTCTCTCAACCACGCTCTTTTTATTTCCACACATCTCTCTTACCCTTGCGTTACTCACTCGATCAAACCACCTCACACCACACATTGTCCTCAAACATCTCATTTCCAGCACATCCATCCTCCTGCGCACAACTCTATCCATAGCCCACGCCTCGCAAACATACAACATTGTTGGAACCACTATTCCTTCAAACATACCCATTTTTGCTTTCCGAGATAATGTTCTCGACTTCCACACATTCTTCAAGGCCCCTAGGATTTTCGCCCCCTCCCCCACCCTATGATCCACTTCCGCTTCTATGGTTCCATCCGCTGCCACATCCACTCCCAGATATCTAAAACACTTCACTTCCTCCAGTTTTTCTCCATTCAAACTCACCTCCCAATTGACTTGACCCTCAACCCTACTGTACCTAATAACCTTGCTCTTATTCACATTTACTCTTAACTTTCTTCTTCCACACACTTTACCAAACTGAGTCACCAGATTCTGCAGTTTCTCACATGAATCAGCCACCAGCGCTGTATCATCAGCGAACAACAACTGACTCACTTCCCAAGCTCTCTCATCCCCAACAGACTTCATACTTGCTCCTCTTTCCAAAACCCTTGCATTTACCTCCCTAACAACCCCATCCATAAACAAATTAAACAACCATGGAGACATCACACACCAATGCCGCAAACCTACATTCACTGAGAACCAATCACTTTCCTCTCTTCCTACACGTACACATGCCTTACATCCTCGATAAAAACTTTTCACTGCTTCGAACAACTTGCCTCCCACACCATATATTCTTAATACCTTCCACAGAGCATCTCTATCAACTCTATCATATGCCTTCTCCAGATCCATTAATGCTACATACAAATCCATTTGCTTTTCTAAGTATTTCTCACATACATTCTTCAAAGCAAACACCTGATCCACACATCCTCTACCACTTCTGAAACCACACTGCTCTTCCCCAATCTGATGCTCTGTACATGCCTTCACCCTCTCAATCAATACCCTCCCATATAATTTACCAGGAATACTCAACAAACTTATACCTCTGTAATTTGAGCACTCACTCTTATCCCCTTTGCCTTTGTACAATGGCACTATGCACGCATTCCGCCAATCCTCAGGCACCTCACCATGAGTCATACATACATTAAATAACCTTACCAACCAGTCAACAATACAGTCACCCCCTTTTTTAATAAATTCCACTGCAATACCATCCAAACCTGCTGCCTTGCCGGCTTTCATCTTCCGCAAAGCTTTTACTACCTCTACTCTGTTTACCAAATCATTTTCCCTAACTCTCTCACTTTGCACACCACCTCGACCAAAACACCCTATATCTGCCACTCTATCATCAAACACATTCAACAAACCTTCAAAATACTCACTCCATCTCCTTCTCACATCACCACTACTTGTTATCACCTCCCCACTTGCGCCCTTCACCGAAGTTCCCATTTGCTCCCTTGTCTTACGCACTTTATTTACCTCCTTCCAGAACATCTTTTTATTCTCCCTAAAATTTAATGATACTCTCTCACCCCAACTCTCATTTGCCCTTTTTTCACCTCTTGCACCTTTCTCTTGACCTCCTGTCTCTTTCTTTTATACATCTCCCACTCAATTGCATTTTTTCCCTGCAAAAATCGTCCAAATGCCTCTCTCTTCTCTTTCACTAATACTCTTACTTCTTCATCCCACCACTCACTACACTTTCTAATCAACCCACCTCCCACTCTTCTCATGCCACAAGCATCTTTTGCGCAATCCATCACTGATTCCCTAAATACATCCCATTCCTCCCCTACTCCCCTTACTTCCATTGTTCTCACCTTTTTCCATTCTGTACTCAATCTCTCCTGGTACTTCCTCACACAGGTCTCCTTCTCAAGCTCACTTACTCTCACCACCCTCTTCACCCCAACATTCACTCTTCTTTTCTGAAAATCCATACAAATCTTCACCTTAGCCTCCACAAGATAATGATCAGACATCCCTCCAGTTGCACCTCTCAGCCCATTAACATCCAAAAGTCTCTCCTTCGCACGACTGTCAATTAACACGTAATCCAATAACGCTCTCTGGCCATCTCTCCTACTTACATAAGTATACTTATGTATATCTCGCTTTTTAAACCAGGTATTCCCAATCATCAGTCCTTTTTCAGCACATAAATCTACAAGCTCTTCACCATTTCCATTTACAACACCGAACACCCCATGTATACCAATTATTCCCTCAACTGCCACATTACTCACCTTTGCATTCAAATCACCCATCACTATGACCCGGTCTCGTGCATCAAAACCACTAACACATTCAGCTCATTCTGCTGCTCCCAAAACACTTGCCTCTCTTGATCTTTCTTCTCATATATATACAGTTGACTGGTTGGTAAGGTTATTCAATGTATGTATGATTCATGGTGAGGTGCCTGACGATTGGCGGAATGCTTGCATAGTGCCATTGTACAAAGGCAATGGGGATAAGAGTGAGTGCTCAAATTACAGAGGTATAAGTTTGTTGAGTATTCCTGGTAAATTATATAGGAGGGTATTGATTGAGAGGGTGAAGGCATGTACAGAGCATCAGATTGGGGAAGAGCAGTGTGGTTTCAGAAGTGGTAGAGGATGTGTGGATCAGGTGTTTGCTTTGAAGAATGTATGTGAGAAATACTTAGAAAAACAAATGGATTTGTATGTAGCATTTATGGATCTGGAGAAGGCATATGATAAAGTTGATGGAGATGCTCTGTGGAAGGTATTAAGAATATATGGTGTGGGAGGCAAGTTGTTAGAAGCAGTGAAAAGTTTTTATCGAGGATGTAAGGCATGTGTACGTGTATGAAGAGAGGAAAGTGATTGGTTCTCAGTGAATGTATGTTTGCGGCAGGGGTGTGTGATATCTCCATGATTGTTATATTGTTTATGGATGGGGTTGTTAGGGAGGTGAATGCAAGAGTTTTGGAAAGATGGGCAAGTATGCAGTCTGTTGTGGATGAGAGAGCTTGGGAAGTGAG
The DNA here is from genome assembly GCF_036320965.1 of Panulirus ornatus. Classification (NCBI taxonomy): domain Eukaryota; kingdom Metazoa; phylum Arthropoda; class Malacostraca; order Decapoda; family Palinuridae; genus Panulirus; species Panulirus ornatus. Next base: position 243,601 of record NC_092245.1, on the reverse strand, counting down.
TCAGTTGTTGTTCGCTGATGATACAGCGCTGGTTGCTGATTCATGTAAGAAACTGCAGAAGCTGGTGACTGAGTTTGGTAAAGTGTGTGAAAGAAGAAAGTTAAGAGTAAATGTGAATAAGAGCAAGGTTATCAGATACAGTAAGGTTGAGGGTCAAGTCAATTGGGAGGTAAGTTTGAATGTAGAAAAACTGGAGGAAGTAAAGTGTTTTAGGTATCTGGGAGTGGATCTGGCAGCGGATGGAACTATGGAAGCGGAAGTGAATCATAGGGTGGGGGAGGGGGCGAAAATTCTGCGAGCATTGAACAATGTTTGGAAGTCGAGAACATTATCTCGGAAAGCAAAAATGGGTATGTTTGAAGGAATAGTGGTTCCAACAATGTTGTATGGTTGCGAGGCGTGGGCTATGGATAGAGTTGTGCGCAGGAGGGTGGATGTGCTGGAAATGAGATGTTTGAGGACAATGTGTGGTGTGAGGTGGTTTGATCGAGTAAGTAATGCAAGGGTAAGAGAGATGTGTGGAAATAAAAAGAGCGTGGTTGAGAGAGCAGAAGAGGGTGTTTTGAAATGGTTTCGTCACATGGAGAGAATGAGTGAGGAAAGAATGACCAAGAGGATATATGTGTCGGAGGTGGAGGGAACGAGGAGAAGTGGGAGACCAAATTTTAGGTAGAAAGATGCAGTTAAAAAAATTTTGAGTGATCGGGGCCTGAACATGCAGGAGGGTAAAAGGCTTGCAAGGAATAGAGTGAATTGGAACGATGTGGTATACCGGTGTCGACGTGCTGTCAATGGATTGAACCAGGGCATATGAAGCGTCTGGTGTAAACCATGGAAAGTTGTGTGGGGACTGGATGTGAAAAGGGAGCTGTGGTTTCGGTGCATTATTACATGACAGCTAGAGACTGAGTGTGAACGAATGGGGCCTTTGGTGTCTTTTCCTAGCACTACCTCGCACACATGAGGGGGGAGGGGATTGTATTCCATGTGTGGCGGGGTGGCGATGGGAACAAATAAAGGCAGACAGTATGAAGTATGTACATGTGTTTATATGTATATGTCTGTGTGTGAGTATATATATGTGTACATTGAGATATATAGGTATGTATATTTGCGTGTGTGGACGTTTATGTACATACATGTGTATGTGGGCGGGTTGGGTCATTCTCTCGATTGTTTCCTTGCGCTACCTCGCTAACGCGGGAGACAGCGACAAAGCAAAAATAAATATATTTATATATATATATATATATATATATATATATATATATATATATATATATATATATATATATATATATATATATATATATATATATATATATATATATATATATATATATATATGTGTGTATATGTATATATATATGTATATTATCCCTGGGGATAGGGGTGAAAGAATACTTCCCGCGTATTCCTCGCGTGTCGTAGAAAGCGACTAGAGGGGACGGGAGCGGGGGGCCGGAAATCCTCCCCTCCTTGTATTAACTTTCTAAAATGGGAAACAGAAGAAGGAGTCACGCGGGGAGTGCTCAGCCTTCTCGAAGGCTCAGAGTGGGGTGCCTAAATGTGTGTGGATGTAACCAAGATGTGAAAAAAGGAGAGATAGGTAGTATGTTTGAGGAAAGGAACCTGGATGTTTTGGCTCTGAGTGAAACGAAGCTCAAGGGCAAAGGGGAAGAGTGGTTTGGAAATGTCTGGGGAGTGAAGTCAGGGGTTAATGAGAGGACAAGAGCAAGGGAAGGAGTAGCAATACTCCTGAAACAGGAGTTGTGGGAGTATGTGATAGAATGTAAGAAAGTAAATTCTCGATTAATATGGGTAAAATTGAAAGTTGATGGAGAGAGGTGGGTGATTATTGGTGCATATGCACCTGGGCATGAGCAGAAAGATCATGAGAGGCAAGTGTTTTGGGAGCAGCTGAATGAGTGTGTTAGCGGTTTTGATGCACGAGACCGGGTTATAGTGATGGGTGATTTGAATGCAAAGGTGAGTAATGTGGCAGTTGAGGGAATAATTGGTATGCATGGGGTGTTCAGTGTTGTAAATGGAAATGGTGAAGAGCTTGTAGATTTATGTGCTGAAAAAGGACTGATGATTGGGAATACCTGGTTTAAAAAGCGAGATATACATAAGTATACTTATTTAAGTAGGAGAGATGGCCAGAGAGCGTTATTGGATTACGTGTTAATTGACAGGCGTGCGAAAGAGAGACTTTTGGATGTTAATGTGCTGAGAGGTGCAACTGGAGGGATGTCTGGTCATTATCTTGTGGAGGCTAAGGTGAAGATTAGTATGGGTTTTCAGAAAAGAGGAGTGAATGTTGGGGTGAAGAAGGTGGTGAGAGTAAGTGAGCTTGGGAAGGAGACCTGTGTGGGGAAGTACCAGGAGAGACTGTGTACAGAATGGAAAAAGGTGAGAACAATGGAAGTAAGGGGAGTGGGGGAGGAATGGGATGTATTTAGGGAATCAGTGATGGATTGCGCAAAAGATGCTTGTGGCATGAGAAGAGTGGGAGGTGGGCTGTTTAGAAAGGGTAGTGAGTGGTGGGATGAAGAAGTAAGAGTATTAGTGAAAGAGAAGAAAGAGGCATTTGGACGATTTTTGCAGGGAAAAAATGCAATTGAGTGGGAGAAGTATAAAAGAAAGAGACAGGAGGTCAAGAGAAAGGTGCAAGAGGTGAAAAAAAGGGCAAATGAGAGTTGGGGTGAGAGACTATCAGTAAATTTTAGGGAGAATAAAAAGATGTTCTGGAAGGAGGTAAATAGGGTGCGTAAGACATGGGAGCAAATGGGAACTTCAGTGAAGGGCGTAAATGGGGAGGTGATAACAAGTAGTGGTGATGTGAGAAGGAGATGGAATGAGTATTTTGAAGGTTTGTTGAATGTGTCTGATGACAGAGTGGCAGATATAGGGTGTTTGGGTCGAGGGGGTGTGCAAAGTGAGAGGGTTAGGGAAAATGATTTGGTAAACAGAGAAGAGGTAGTAAAAGCTTTGCGGAAGATGAAAGCCGGCAAGGCAGCAGGTTTGGATGGTATTGCAGTGGAATTTATTAAAAAAGGGGGTGACTGTATTGTTGACTGGTTGGTAAGGTTATTTAATGTATGTATGACTCATGGTGAGGTGCCTGAGGATTGGCGGAATGCGTGCATAGTGCCATTGTACAAAGGCAAAGGGGATAAGAGTGAGTGCTCAAATTACAGAGGTATAAGTTTATTGAGTATTCCTGGTAAATTATATGGGAGGGTGTTGATTGAGAGGGTGAAGGCATGTACAGAGCATCAGATTGGGGAAGAGCAGTGCGGTTTCAGAAGTGGTAGAGGATGTGTGGGTCAGGTGTTTGCTTTGAAGAATGTATGTGAGAAATACTTAGAAAAGCAAAGGGATTTGTATGTAGCATTTATGGATCTGGAGAAGGCATATGATAGAGTTGATAGAGATGCTCTGTGGAACGTATTAAGAATATATGGTGTGGGAGGCAAGTTGTTCGAAGCAGTGAAAAGTTTTTATCGAGGATGTAAGGCATGTGTACGTGTAGGAAGAGAGGAAAGTGATTGGTTCTCAGTGAATGTAGGTTTGCGGCAGGGGTGTGTGATGTCTCCATGGTTGTTTAATTTGTTTATGGATGGGGTTGTTAGGGAGGTAAATGCAAGAGTCCTGGAAAGAGGGGCAAGTATGAAGTCTGTTGGGGATGAGAGAGCTTGGGAAGTGAGTCAGTTGTTGTTCGCTGATGATACAGCGCTGGTGGCTGATTCATGTGAGAAACTGCAGAAGCTGGTGACTGAGTTTGGTAAAGTGTTTGGAAGAAGAAAGTTAAGAGTAAATGTGAATAAGAGCAAGGTTATTAGGTACAGTAGGGTTGAGGGTCAAGTCAATTGGGAGGTGAGTTTGAATGGAGAAAAACTGGAGGAAGTGAAGTGTTTTAGATATCTGGGAGTGGATCTGTCAGCGGATGGAACCATGGAAGCGGAAGTGGATCATAGGGTGGGGGAGGGGGCGAAAATTTTGGGAGCCTTGAAAAATGTGTGGAAGTCGAGAACATTATCTCGGAAAGCAAAAATGGGTATGTTTGAAGGAATAGTGGTTCCAACAATGTTGTATGGTTGCGAGGCGTGGGCTATGGATAGAGTTGTGCGCAGGAGGATGGACGTGCTGGAAATGAGATGTTTGAGGAAAATGTGTGGTGTGAGGTGGTTTGATCGAGTAAGTAACGTAAGGGTAAGAGAGATGTGTGGAAATAAAAAGAGCGTGGTTGAGAGAGCAGAAGAGGGTGTTTTGAAATGGTTTGGGCACATGGAGAGAATGAGTGAGGAAAGATTGACCAAGAGGATATATGTGTCGGAGGTGGAGGGAACGAGGAGAAGAGGGAGACCAAATTGGAGGTGGAAAGATGGAGTGAAAAAGATTTTGTGTGATCGGGGCCTGAACATGCAGGAGTGTGAAAGGAGGGCAAGGAATAGAGTGAATTGGAGCGATGTGGTATACAGGGGTTGACGTGCTGTCAGTGGATTGAATCAAGGCATGTGAAGCGTCTGGGGTAAACCATGGAAAACTGTGTAGGTATGTATGTTTGCGTGTGTGGACGTGTGTATGTACATGTGTATGGGGGGGGGGGGGGTTGGGCCATTTCTTTTGTCTGTTTCCTTGCGCTACCTCGCAAACGCGGGAGACAGCGACAAAGTATAAAAAAAAAAAAAAAAAAATATATATATATATATATATATATATATATATATATATATATATATATATATATATATATATATATATATATATATATATCCCTGGGGATAGGGGATTAAGAATACTTCCCACGTATTCCCTGCGTGTCGTAGAAGGCGACTAAAAGGGGAGGGAGCGGGGGGCTGGAAATCCTCCCCTCTCGTTTTTTTTTTTTAATTTTCCAAAAGAAGGAACAGAGAACTGGGCCAGGTGAGGGTATTCCCTCAAAGGCCCAGTCCTCTGTTCTTAATGCTACCTCGCTAACGCGGGAAATGGCGAATAGTTTAAAAGAAAGAAAAAAAAAAAAAAAAAAAAAAATATATATATATATATATATATATATATATATATATATATATATATATATATATATATATATATATATATATATATGTACAGACATATACATATATGTACATGTACATAATTCATATTTGGTGCCCTTAGTCAATTCCGGTTGCCACCCCGCCACACATCAAATGACACCCCCTTTCCGCCGCACGCGCGGGAGATAGCGCTACGAAAAGAACGCAAAGGCCCCATTTGTTCACACTCAGACTCTTGCTGTCATGTATAATGTACTGAAACTACAGATCCATATCCACACCCAGGCTCCACAGAACTTTCCATGGTTTGCCCCAGACGCTTCACATGCCCTGGTTCAATCCATTGACAGCATGTCGACCCCTGTATGCCATATTGTTCCAATGCACTCTTTTCCTTACACGCCTTTCACCCTCTTGCATGTTCATTCTCTGTTCGCTCAAAATCATTTTCACTCCATCCTTCCACCTCAAGTTTCGTCTCCCACTTCTCCTCGTCCCCTCCACCTCTGACACATATATCCTCTTTGTCAATCTCACTTATTCTCTCCATGTGACCAAACCATTTCAAAACACCCTCTTCTGCTCTCTCAAGCACTCTCTTATTATTACCACACATCTCTCTTACCCTTTCATTACTTACTCTCATCCGCACGATCCTATCTATAATATTGTTGGAACCACTATTCCTTCAAACATGCACATTTTTGCTCTCCGAGATAACGTTCTCGCCTTCTACACATTCTTGAACGCTCTCTGAACCTTCGCCCCCTACCCCACCCTGTGACTCACTTCCGCTTGCACGGTTCCATCTACTACCAAATCCACTCCCATTTATCAAAAACACTTCACTTCCTCCGGTTTTTCTCCATTCAAACTTTCTTCCCAATTTACTTGTCCCTCATCCCGACTAAACCTAATAACCTTGCTCTTATTCACATTTACTCTCAGCTTTCTTCTTTCACGCACCTTACCAAACTCAGTCACCAACTTCTGCAGTTTCTCACCCGAACCACCCACAAGTGTTGCATCATCAGCGAACAACATCTGACTTACTTCTCAAACCCTCTCATCCACAACAGACTGAATACTTGCCCCTCTCTCCAAAACTCTTGCATTCACCTCCTTAACAACTCTATCCGTAAACGAACTGAACAACCATGGAGACATCACGCACACCTGCCGTAAACCGACATTCAATGGGAACCAATCACTTTCTTCTCTTCCTACTCGTAAAGATGCCTTACATCCTTCATGAAAATTTATCGCTACTAGGAACTTACCTTCCACACAATATACTCTTAATGCCTTTCATATAACATTTCTATGAACTTCACCAGGTCCATAAATGTTACTTACAAATCCATCTGTTTTTCTAAGCATATCTTACATACATGCTTCAAATCAAACTCCTGATCCACACATCCTCTACCTGTTCTGAAACCACATTTCTCTTCTCTAATCTGATGCATTGTACATGCCTTCACCCTCTCAATCAATACCTTCCCATATAATTTCCCAGAAATGCTCAATAAACATATACATCTGTAATTTGCACACTCACCTTTGTCCCCTTTGCTTTTGTACAAAGGCACCCTGTATGCATTTCGCCAATCCTTAGGTACTTCAGCATGAACCATACATACTGTGAATATCCTCACCGACCAGTCAACAGCACAGTCACCACCTTTTTTAATAAATTCCACAGCAATACTATCCAAACCCGCCTCCTTGCCTGCTTCCATCTTCCGCAAAGTTTTCATTACCTCTTCTCTGTTTACCAAGTCATTCTCCCTGACCCTCTCACTTCGCAAACCACCTCGACCAAAACACCCTATATATTCCACTCTATCATGAAGCACATTCAACAAACCTTCAGAATACTTACTCCATCTCCATCTCTCTTCACCATAACTTGTTATTACCTCCCCATTTGCCTCCTTCACAGATGTTCAAATTTGTTCTCTTGTATTACGCACTTTATTTACCTTCCTCCAAAACATCTTTTTAGTCTCCGTAAAATTCAATGATAGTCTCCCACTCAAACTCTCATTTGCCCCTTTTTTTAAATTTCTTCCACCTTTCTTTGAACCTCCTGCTTCTTTCTTTTATACATCTCCCAGTCATCTGCACTGTTTCCCTACGAAAATCGTCCAAATGCCTCTCACTTCTCTTTCACGAACAATATTACTTCCTCATCCCACCACTCACTACTCTTTTTAATCTGCCCACCTCCTACCTTTCTCATGCCAGAGGCACTCAATCTCACCTTGTACTTCCTCACGGAAGTCTCCTTTCCAAGCTCACTTACTCTCACCACTCTCTTCATCCCAACATTCTCTCTTTTTTTCTGAAAACCCATACAAATCTTCACCTTCGCCTCCACAAGATAATGATCAGACATCCTTCCAGTTGCCCCTCTCAGCACATTAACATCCAAAAGTCTCTCTTTCACACCCTTATCAATTAACACGTAATCCAATAATGCTTTCTAGACATCCCTCCTACTTACATACGTATTCTTATGTATATCTCTCTTTTTAAACCAGGGATTCCCAATCACCAGTTCTTTTTCAGCACACAAGCTCTTCAAAATTTCCATTTACAACACTGAACACCCTATGTACACCAATTACACCCTCAACTGCCACATTACTCACCTTTGCATTCAAATCACCCATCACTATCACCCGATCTTGTGCATCAAAGCTGCTAACACACTCACTCAGCAGCTCCCAAAACACTTGCCTCTCATGATCTTTCTTCTCATGACCCGATGCACAGGCACCAATAGTCACCCATCTCTCTCCATCCACTTTCAGTTTTACCCATATCAATCTAGAGTTTACTTTTTTACACTCTATCACATACTCCCACAACTCCTGTTTCAGGAGTAGTGCTACTCCTTCCTTTGCCCTTGCCCTCTCACCAACCCATGACTTTATCCCCCAGATGTTCCCAAACCACTGTTCCCCTTTACCCTTGAACTTCGTTTCATCCAGAGCCAAAACATCCAGGCTCCTTTACTCAAACATACTACCTATCTCTCCTTTTTCCTCATCTTGGATACATCCACACACATTTAGACATCGTAATCTGAGCTTTCGAGTAGGATGACCACTCCCCGAATGACTCCTTCTGTTTCCCCTTTTAGAAAGTTAAAATACAAGGAAGGGAGGGAGGGTTTGTAGCCTCCCGTTCCCGTCCCTTTTAGTCGTCTTCTGCGACACGCGGGGAAAGCGTGGGAAGTATTCTTTCTCCTCTATCCCTAGGGAGAGGGGAGAAAGAATATATCAGAATTATTCCCTGCGGGTCTTACAAGGCGTCTAAAGGGGGCGGGAGCGTGGGCTGGAAACTCCAACCACGCAACACCCACCCACCCAATCCCCTTGTATTTGAGTTTCTAAACGGGAAACAGAGGAAGAAGTCATGTGGGGAGTGCTCATCCTCCTCGAAGGCTCAGACTGGAGTGTCTGAATATGTGTGTTTGTAACCAAGACGAGAAAAAAGGAGAGATAGGTAGTATGTTTGAGGAAAGGAACCTGGATGTTTTGCCCATTAGTGAAACGAAACTCAAGAAAAAAGGGAAGAATGGTTTGGGAAAGTCATTGGAGTCAACTCAGGGTTTGGTGAGAGGGCAAGAGCAAAGGAAGGAGAAGCACTCCTCCTGAAGCAAGAGCTGTGGGAATATGTGATAAAGTGTAAGAAAGTAAGCTCTAGATTGATATCGTTAAAACTGAAAGTGGATGGTGAGAGATGGGTGCTTATTGTTGCCTATGAACATGGGTTTGAGATGAAAGACCATGTGAGGCAAGTGGTCTTGGAGCAGCTGAGTGAATGCATTAACAGATTTGATGCACGATGCCGGGGGTTATAGCGATGGGTGAATTGAATGCAAAGATGAGTAATGTGGCAGTTCAGGGTATAATTGGTGTATATGGGGTGTTCAGTGTTGTAAATGGAAATTTTGAAGAGCTTTTGGATTTGTGTACTGAAAAAGGACTGATTATTAGGAATACCTGGTTTAAAAAGAGAGATAAACATAAGTATAAATACGTATGTGAGTATGAAGGATGTCAAGAGGGCGTTATTGGATTATGTGTTAATTGATAGGCGTGTGAAAGAGAGACTTTTGGATATAATTGTGCTGAAAGGGGCAACTGGAGGGATGTCTGATCACTATCTTGTAGAGAGGAAGGTAAAGATTTGTTGAGGATTTCGGAAAAGAAGAAAGTATGTTGGGGAGAAGAGGATGGTGAGAGTAAGTGAGCTTGGAAAGGAGAATTGTCAGAAGAAGTAACAGGAGAAATTTAGTGCATAATGGCAAAAGGTGAGAGCAAATGACGCAAGGGGAGTGGGGGGATGAATGGGATGTATTTAGGGAAGCAGTAATGGCTTGTGTCAAAGATGCATGTGACATGAGAAAGGTGGAAGTTGGGCCGATTAGAAAGGGTAGTGAGTGGTGGAATGAAGAAGTAAGATTATAAGTGAAAGAGAAGTGAGTCGTTTAGACGATTTTTGCATTGAAGTAGTAAAAATGATTGCGAGATGTATAAAAGAAAGCGGCAGAAGGTCAAGAAAAATGTGCAAGAGGTGAATATGCGGGCAATTGTAAGTTGGGGTGAGAGAGTATTAAGTCTTAAGGAAAATAAAAAGAAATTTTGGAAGGAGGTAAACAAAGTGCGTAAGACAAGAGAACAAATGGGAACATCGGTAAAGGTGGAACCTGGGAGCGTAATAACAAGTAGTGATGAAGTGCGAAAGAGATGGAGTGAATATTTTGAAAGTTTGTTTGATGTATTTGATGATAGAGTGGCATATATAGGGTGTTTTTTTCTGGGTGGTATACAAAGTAAGAGGGTCAGGGAGAATGGTTTGGTAAATAAAGAAGAGGTAGTATAAACTTTGCGGAAAATGAAAGCCGGCAAGGCAGCGGGTTTGAATGATATTAAAATGGAATTTATTAAAAAAGTGGGTGACTGTATTGTTGACTGGCTGGTAAGGGTATTCAGTGTATGTGTGGATCATGGTGAAGTGCCTGAGGATTGGCGGAATGCATGCTTAGTGTCATTTTACAAAGGTAAAGGGGATAAAGGTGAGTGTTCAAATTACAGAGGCATACGTTTGCGGAGTATTCCTGGGAAATTTTATAGTAGGGTATTGACTAAGAGGGTGAAAGCATGTACAGAGCATCAGGTTGGGGAAGAGCAGTGTGGTTTTAGAAGTGGTATAGGAAGTGCGGATCAGGTGTTTGCTTTGAAGAATGTATGTTAGAAATACTTAGAAAAACAGGTGGATTTGTATGTAGCATTTATGGATCCAGAGAAGGCATAGGATAGGGTGGATATAGTTGCTTTGTGGAAGGTTTTAAGAGTATATGTTGTTGGAGGTAAATTGATAGAAACAGTGAAAAGTTTTTACCAAGGATGTAAGGCATGTGTACGAGTAGGAAGAAAGGAAAGTGACTGGTTCCTAGTAAATATTTACTTGCAGTAGGGGTGCCTGAGGTCTCCATGGTTTTTTGATCTGTTTATGAATGGGGTGGTTAGGGAGGTTAATGTAAGAATTTTAGAGATAGGAGCAAGTATGCAGTCTGTTACGGATGAGAGGGCTTGGGAAGTGAGTCAGCCGTTGTTTGCTGATGATACATCGCTGGTGGCTGATTCGGGTGAAAGACTGCAAAAGCTGGTGACTGATTTTGGTAAAGTGTGTAAAAGAAGAAAGCTGAGAGTAAATATGAATAAGAGTAAGGTTATTAGGTTCAATTGGGTTGAGGGACAACTTGATTGGGAAGTATATTTGAATGGAGAAAAACTGGAGGAAGCAAAGTGTTTTAGATATCTGGGAGTGGACTAAGCAGCGGAAAGAGCCATGGAAGCAGAAGTGAGTCAGAGGGTGAAGGGAGTGATGGATCTGGTAGCGTTGAAGAATGTGTGGAAGGCGAGAACGTTATCTCGGAGAGCAAAAATGGGTATGTTTGAAGGAATAGTGTTTCTAATAATGTCATCTGGTTGCGAGGTATGGGCTGTAGATAGGGTTGTGTGGAGGAGGGTGGATGTGTTGGAATTGAAATGTTTGAGGACAATATGTGGCGTGAGGTGGTTTGATCTAGTAAGTAATGAAAGGGTGAGAGAGATGTGTGGTCATAAAAAGAGTGTGGTCGAGAGAGCAGAGGAGGGTGTGTCGAAATGGTTGGAACACATGGAGAGAATGAGTGAGGAAAGATTTGCAAAAAAGATATATGTATCGGAGGTGGATGGAAGTAGGAGAAGCGGATGACCAAATTGGAGGTGGAAGGATGGAGTGAAAAAGGTTTTTAGGAATCGGGGCCTGAACGTACAGGAGGGTAAAAGGCGTGCAAAGAATAGAGCGAATTGGAACGATGTGGTATACCGGGGTCGGCTTGATGTCAATTGATTGAACCACGGCATGTGAAGCGTCTGGGGTAAGGCATGGAAAGGTCTGTGGGATATGGATATGGAAAGGGTGCATTACACATGACACGTAGAGACTGAGTGTGAACGAATGTGGCGTTTTTGTCTGTTCCTGGCCCTGCCTCTCTGGTGGTGGTAGTGGCGATGATGGTGGTGGTGGTGGTGGTGGTGGTGGTGGTGGCGGGGGGGGGGGGGGTTATTTCGTGTGTAGCGCCACCCCGCCACACATGAAATGGCACCCCTACCCTCCTCCCCTACGCGCGCGCGAGGGAGCCCTTGGAAAAAACAACAAAGGCCACATTCGTTCTCACTCAGTCTCTAGCCATCATGTGTAATGCATTGAAACCATAGCTCCCTTTCCACATCCAGGACCCAAAAACTTTCCATGGCTTACTCCAGACACTTCATATGCCCAGGTTCAATCCAGTAACAGCACGTCGACCCTAGAGTATCGCATCGTTCCCATTCACTCTATCCCTTGCACGCCTTTCAGCTCCCGTATGTTCAGGCCACAATCGATCAAAATCTTTCTCATTTCATCATTCTACCTCCAGTTTGCTCTCCCACTTCGTTCCTCCATCTCTGGCACATTCATCTTCTTTGTAAATCTTTCCTCACTCATTCTTTCCATGTGACCAAACCATTTTGATACATCCTCTTCTACTCTCTCAACCACTCTTTATATTACTACACATCTCTCTTACCCTTTCATTACTTACTCGATCAAACCATCTTACACCACATATTGTCCTCAAATATCTCATTTCCAACACATCCGAATTCCTCCGCACAACCCTTTCCATAGCCTATGCCTTTCAACTATATTACATTGTTGGAACCACTATCCCTTCAAAAATAACCATTATTTCTTTCCAAGATAACGTTCTCACCTTCCACACATTCTTCAACAGTATCAGAACCTTAGCATCCTATCCCCCAGCCTGTGACTCACCTCCTCTTCCATGGTTCCATCCACTGCTAAATCTATTCCCAGAAATCTAAAAACTTCACTTCCTCCAGTTTTTCTTCATTCAAACTTACCCACTAATTAACTTATCCCTCAACCCTACTGGACCTAATAAGCTTGCACTTGTTTACAGCTACTCTCAGCTTTCTTCTTTCACACACTTTACCAAACTCAGTCACCAGTTCCTGCAGCGTCTCACCCAAATCAGCCACCAGAGCGGTACCATCAGCGAACAGCAATTGGCTCACTTCCCAAGCCTTCTCATCCACAACAGACTCCATACTTGCCCAACTCTCCAGAAATCTTGCATTCACCTCCCTAAAAACCCCATCCATGAACAAATTAAACAAACATGGAGACATCACGCACCCATGCAATAAACCAACATTCACTAAGAACCAATCACTTTCCTCTCTTCCTACTCGTAAACATAACTTACATCCTCGATAGAAAACTTTTCACTGCTTCTAACAACTTGCCTAGGACACCAAATACTCTTAATAATTTACATAGAGCATTTCTATCAACTCTGCAACTTGCCTTCTCCAGATCCGTAAATGCTACATAGAAATCCATATGTCTTTATAAGTATTTCTCACATACATTCTTCAAAGCAAACACCTGATCCACATATCGTCTACAACTTCTAAATATTTTTTTTTTTTTTTGCTTTGTCGCTGTCTCCCGCGTTTGCGAGGTAGCGCAAGGAAACAGACGAAAGAAATGGCCCAACCCACCCCCATACACATGTATATACATACGTCCACACACGCAAATATACATACCTACACAACTTTCCATGGTTTACCCCAGACGCTTCACATGCCTTGATTCAAAACACTGACAGCACGTCAACCCCGGTATACCACATCGCTCCAATTCACTCTATTCCTTGCCCTCCTTTCACCCTCCTGCATGTTCAGGCCCCGATCACACAAAATCTTTTTCACTCCATCTTTCCACCTCCAATTTGGTCTCCCTCTTCTCCTCGTTCCCTCCACCTCCGACACATATATTCTCTTGGTCAATCTTTCCTCACTCATTCTCTCCAAGTGCCCGAACAATTTCAAAACACCCTCTTCTGCTCTCTCAACCACGCTCTTTTTATTTCCACACATCTCTCTTACCCTTACGTTACTTACTCGATCAAACCACCTCACACCACACATTGTCCTCAAATATCTCCTTTCCAGCACATCCATCCTTCTGCGCACAACTCTATCCATAGCCCACGCCTTGCAACCATAAAATATTGTTGGAACCACTATTCCTTCAAACATACCCATTTTTGCTTTCCGAGATAATGTTCTCGACTTCCACACATTCTTCAAGGCTCCCAGAATTTTCTCCCCCTCCCCCACCCTATGATCCACTTCCGCTTCCATGGTTCCATCCGCTGCCAGATACACTCCCAGATATCTAAAACACTTCACTTCCTCCAGTTTTTCTCCATTCAAACTCACCTCCCAATTCACTTGACCCTCAACCCTACTGTACCTAATAACCTTGCTCTTATTCACGTTTACTCTTAACTTTCTTCTTTCACACACTTTACCAAACTCAGTCACCAGCTTCTGCAGTTTCTCACATGAATCAGCCACCAGCGCTGTATCATCAGCGAACAACAACTGACTCACTTCCCAAGCTCTCTCATCCCCAACAGACTTCATACTTGCCAATCTTTCCAAAACTCTTGCATTCACCTCCCTAACAACCCCATCCATAAACAAATTAAACAACCATGGAGACATCACACACCCCTGCCGCAAACCTATATTCACTGAGAACCAATCACTATCCTCTCCTCCTACACGTACACATGCCTTACATACTCGATAAAAACTTTTCATTGCTTCTAACAATTTGCCTCCCACACCATATATTCTTAATACCTTCCACAGAGCATCTCAATCAACTCTATCATATGCCTTCTCCAGATCCATACATGCTACATACAAATCCATTTGCTTCTTCTAAATATATATATATATATATATATATATATATATATATATATATATATATATATATATATATATATATATATATATATATATATATATATATATATATATATATATATATATATATATATATATATATATATATATATATATATATATATTTTTTTTTTTTTTTTTTTTTTTTTGCTTTGTCGCTGTCTCCCGCATTTGCGAGGTAGCGCAAGGAAACAGACGAAAGAAATGGCCCAACCCACCCCCATACACATGCCTTGATTCAATCCACTGACAGCACGTCAACCCCGGTATACCACCTCGATCCAATTCACTCTATTCTTTGCCCTCCTTTCACCCTCCTGCATGTTCAGGCCCCGATCACACAAAATCTTTTTCACTCCATCTTTCCACCTCCAATTTGGTCTCCCTCTTCTCCTCGTTCCCTCCACCTCCGACACATATATCCTCTTGGTCAATCTTTCCTCACTCATTCTCTCCATGTGACCAAACCATTTCAAAACACCCTCTTCTGCTCTCTCAACCACGCTCTTTTTTTTCCACATATCTCTCTTACCCTTACGTTACTTACTCGATCAAACCACCTCACACCACACATTGTCCTCAAACATCTCATTTCCAGCACATCCATCCTCCTGCGCACAACTCTATCCATAGTCCACGCCTCGCAACCATACAACATTGTTGGAACCACTATTCCTTCAAACATACCCATTTTTGCTTTCCGAGATAATGTTCTCGACTTCCACACATTCTTCAAGGCTCCCAGAATTTTCGCCCCCTCCCCCACCCTATGATCCACTTCCGCTTCCATGGTTCCATCCGCTGCCAGATCCACTCCCAGATATCTAAAACACTTCACTTCCTCCAGTTTTTCTCCATTCAAACTCACCTCCCAATTGAATTGACCCCAGGGATATATATATATATATATATATATATATATAATTTTTTTTTTTTTTTTTTATACTTTCTCGTTGTCTCCCGCGTTTGCGAGGCAGCGCAAGGAAACAGACGAAAGAAATGGCCCAACCCCCCCCATACACATGTATATACATACGTCCACACACGCAAATGTACATACCTACACAGCTTTCCATGGTTTACCCCAGACGCTTCACATGCCTTGATTCAATCCACTGACAGCACGTCAACCCCGGTATACCACATCGCTCCAATTCACTCTATTCCTTGCCCTCCTTTCACCCTCCTGCATGTTCAGGCCCCGATCACACAAAATCTTTTTCACTCCATCTTTCCACCTCCAATTTGGTCTCCCTCTTCTCCTCGTTCCCTCCACCTCCGACACATATATCCTCTTGGTCAATCTTTCCTCACTCATTCTCTCCATGTGCCCAAACCACTTCAAAACACCCTCTTCTGCTCTCTCAACCACGCTCTTTTTATTTCCACACATCTCTCTTACCCTTACGTTACTCACTCGATCAAACCACCTCACACCACACATTGTCCACAAACATCTCATTTCCAGCACATCCATCCTCTTGCGCACAACTCTATCCATAGCCCACGCCTCGCAACCATACAACATTGTTGGAGCCACTATTCCTTCAAACATACCCATTTTTGCTTTCCGAGATAATGTTCTCGACTTCCACACATTCTTCAAGGCCCCGAGAATTTTCGCCCCCTCCCCCACCCTATGATCCACTTCCGCTTCCATGGTTCCATCCGCTGCGAGATCCACTCCCAGATATCTAAAACACTTCACTTCCTCCAGTTTTTCTCCATTCAAACTCACCTCCCAATTGACTTGACCCTCAACCCTACTGTACCTAGTAACCTTGCTCTTATTCACATTTACTCTTAACTTTCTTCTTCCACACACTTTACCAAACTCAGTCACCAGCTTCTGCAGTTTCTCACATGAATCAGCCACCAGCGCTGTATCATCAGCGAAAAACAACTAACTCACTTCCCAAGCTCTCTGATCCCCAACAGACTTCATACTTGCCCCTCTTTCCAAAACTCTTCCATTTACCTCCCTAACAACCCCATCCATAAACAAATTAAACAACCATGGAGACATCACACACCCCTGCCGCAAACCTACATTCACTGAGAACCAATCACTTACCTCTCTTCCGACAAGTACACATGCCTTACATCCTCGATAAAAACTTTTCACTGCTTCTAACAACTTTCCTCCCACACCATATATTCTTAATACCTTCCACAGTGCATCTCTATCAACTCTATCATATGCCTTCTCCAGATCCATAAATGCTACATACAAATCCATTTGCTTTTCTAAGTATTTCTCACATACATTCTTCAAAGCAAACACCTGATCCACACATCCTCTACCACTTCTGAAACCACACTGCTCTTCCCCAATCTGATGCTCTGTACATGCCTTCACCCTCTCAATCAATACCCTCCCATATAATTTACCAGGAATACTCAACAAACTTATACCTCTGTAATTTGAGCATTCACTCTTATCCCATTTGCCTTTGTACAATGGCACTATCCATGCATTCCGCCAATCCTCAGGCACCTCACCATGAGTCATACATACATTAAATAACCTTACCAACCAGTCAACAATACAGTCACCCCCTTTTTTAATAAATTCCACTGCAATACCATCCAAACCTGCTGCCTTGCCGGCTTTCATCTTCCGCAAAGCTTTCACTACCTCTTCTCTGTTTACCAAATCATTTTCCCTAACCCTCTCACTTTGCACACCACCTCGACCAAAACACCCTATATCTGCCACTCTATCATCAAACACATTCAACAAACCTTCAAAATACTCACTCCATCTCCTTCTCACATCACCACTACTTGTTATCACCTCCCCATTTGCGCCCTTCACTGAAGTTCCCATTTGCTCCCTTGTCTTACGCACTTTATTTACCTCCTTCCAGAACATCTTTTTATTCTCCCTAAAATTTAATGATACTCTCTCACCCCAACTCTCATTTGCCCTTTTTTTCACCTCTTGCACCTTTCTCTTGACCTCCTGTTTCTTTCTTTTATACATCTCCCACTCAATTGCATTTTTTCCCTGCAAAAATCGTCCAAATGCCTCTCTCTTTTCTTTCACTAATACTCTTACTTCTTCATCCCACCACTCACTACCCTTTCTAATCAACCCACCTCCCACTCTTCTCATGGCAGAAGCATCTTTTGCGCAATCCATCACTGATTCCCTAAATACATCCCTTTCCTCCCCCACTCCCTTTGCTTCCATTGTTCTCACCTTTTTCCATTCTGTACTCAGTCTCTCCTGGTACTTCACTCACCACCACAACCCAGCAAAAAAATGGATATGTGTGGATGTAACCAAAATGTGAAGACCCTTACTGGAAAAACAATCACTCTTGAAGTAGAACCTTCAGACACAATTGAAAATGTGAAGTAAAATAGTGAAATTGGATAAAAATGTAGCTTAGACATTGAAGCTTATTGATACAGTGGTTAAATTGATGAGAACTGCTATTGACGTTTGTGTAAATAAATTATACATTTCCTTTTTTCCATAGCCAGAGGTTGAACCATTATGTGACATTCATTTTTTTCCATTCATTTCAAGCTAGAAGTTTCAGTTTTCTAAATTGTTTCTTACATTTTTCATATGTATATATATGTATGTGTGTGTGTGTGTGTATATGTGCGTATGTATATGTATGTGTGTGTATGTGTATATGTATATATATATGTATATTATCCCTGGGGATACGGGTGAAAGAATACTTCCCACGTATTCCTCGCGTGTCGTAGAAAGCGACAAGAGGGGACGGGAGCGGGGGGCCAGAAATCCTCCCCTCCTTGTATTAACTTTCTAAAATGGGAAACAGAAGAAGGAGTCACGCGGGGAGTGCTCATCCTCCTCGAAGGCTCAGAGTGGGGTGCCTAAATGTGTGTGGATGTAACCAAGATGTGAAAAAAGGAGAGATAGGTAGTATGTTTGAGGAAAGGAACCTGGATGTTTTGGCTCTGAGTGAAACGAAGCTCAAGGGTAAAGGGGAGGAGTGGTTTGGGAATGTCTGGGGAGTAAAGTCAGGGGTTAGTGAGAGGACAAGAGCAAGGAAACAGGAGTTGTGGGAGTATGTGATAGAGTGTAAGAAAGTAAATTCTCGATTAATATGGGTAAAACTGAAAGTTGATGGAGAGAGGTGGGTGATTATTGGTGCATATGCACCTGGGCATGAGAAGAAAGATCAAGAGAGGCAAGTGTTTTGGGAGCAGCTGAATGAGTGTGTTAGTGGTTTTGATGCACGAGACCGGGTTATAGTGATGGGTGATTTGAATGCAAAGGTGAGTAATGTGGCAGTTGAGGGAATAATTGGTATACATGGGGTGTTCAGTGTTGTAAATGGAAATGGTGAAGAGCTTGTAGATTTATGTGCTGAAAAAGGACTGATGATTGGGAATACCTGGTTTAAAAAGCGAGATATACATAAGTATACTTATGTAAGTAGGAGAGATGGCCAGAGAGCGTTATTGGATTACGTGTTAATTGACAGGCGTGCGAAAGAGAGACTTTTGGATGTTAATGTGCTGAGAGGTGCAACTGGAGGGATGTCTGGTCATTATCTTGTGGAGGCTAAGGTGAAGATCTGTATGGGTTTTCAGAAAAGAAGAGTGAATGTTGGCGTGAAGAGGGTGGTGAGAGTAAGTGAGCTTGAGAAGGATATATATATATATATATATATATATATATATATATATATATATATATATATATATATATATATATATATATATATATATATATATATATATATATATATATATATATATATATATATATATATATATATATATATATATATATATCTTTCTTTCACACTATTCGCTATTTCCCGCATTAGCGAAGTAGCGTTAAGAACAAAGGAATGGGTCTTTAAGGGAATATCCTCACCTGGCCCCCTTCTCTGTTCCTTCTTTTGGAAAAAAATGTAAAAAAATACAGAGGAGAGGATCTCCAGCCCCCCGCTCCCTCCCCTTTTAGTCGCCTTCTACGACACGCAGGGAATACGTGGAAAGTGTTCTTTCTCCCCTATCCCCTGGGTATATATATATATATATATATATATTTTTTTTTTTTATACTTTGTCGCTGTCTCCCGCGTTTGCGAGGTAGCGCAAGGAAACAGACGAAAGAAATGGCCCAACCCCCCCCCCCCATACACATGTATATACATACGTCCACACACGCAAATATACATACCTCCAGAGCTTTCCATGGTTTAGCCCAGACGCTTCACATGCCTTGATTCAATCCACTGACAGCACGTCAACACCGGTATACCACATCGCTCCAATTCACTCTATTCCTTGCCCTCCTTTCACCCTCCTGCATGTTCAGGCCCCGATCACACAAAATCTTTTTCACTCCATCTTTCCACCTCCAATTTGGTCTCCCTCTTCTACTTGCTCCCTCCACCTCCGACACATATATCCTCTTGGTCAATCTTTCCTCACTCATCCTCTCCATGTGCCCAAACCACTTCAAAACACCCTCTTCTGCTCTCTCAACCACACTCTTTTTATTTCCACACATCTCTCTTACCCTTACGTTACTCACTCGATCAAACCACCTCACACCACACATTGTCCTCAAACATCTCATTTCCAGCACATCCATCCTCCTGCGCACAACTCTATCCATAGCCCACGCCTCGCAACCATACAACATTGATGGAACCACTATTCCCTCAAACATACCCATTTTTGCTTTCCGAGATAATGTTCTCGACTTCCACACATTCTTCAAGGCCCCCAGAATTTTCGCCCCCTCCCCCACCCTATGATCCACTTCCGCTTCCATGGTTCCATCCGCTACCAGATCCACTCCCAGATATCTAAAACACGTTCACTTCCTCCAGTATTTCTCCATTCAAACTCACCTCTCAATTGACTTGACCCTCAACCCTACTGTACCTAATAACCTTGCTCTTATTCACATTTACTATTAACTTTCTTCTTCCACACACTTTACCAAACTCAGTCACCAGCTTCTGCAGTTTCTCACATGAATCAGCCACCAGCGCTGTATCATCAGCGAACAACAACTGACTCACTTCTCAAGCTCTCTCATCCCCAACAGACTTCATACTTGCCCCACTTTCCAAAACTCTTGCATTTACCTCCCTAACAACCCCATCCATAAACAAATTAAACAACCATGGAGACATCACACACCCCTGCCGCAAACCTACATTCACTGAGAACCAATCACTTTCCTCTCTTCCTACACGTACACATGCCTTACATCCTCGATAAAAACTTTTCATTGCTTCTAACACCTTTCCTCCCACACCATATATTCTTAATACCTTCCACAGAGCATCTCTATCAACTCTACCATATGCCTTCTCCAGATCCATAAATGCTACATACAAATCGATTTGCTTTTCTAAGTATTTCTCACATACATTCTTCAAAGCAAACACCTGATCCACACATCCTCTACAACTTCTGAAACCACACTACTCTTCCCCAATCTGATGCTCTGTACATGCCTTCACCCTCTCAGTCAATACCCTTCCATATAATTTACCAGGAATACTAAGCAAACTTATACCTCTGTAATTTGAGCATTCACTCTTATCCCCTTTGCCTTTGTACAATGGCACTATGCACGCATTCCGCCAATCCTCAGGCACCTCACCATGAGTCATACATACATTAAATAACCTTACCAACCAGTCAACAATACAGTCACCACCTTTTTTAATAAATTCCACTGCAATACCATCCAAACCTGCTGCCTTGCCGGCTTTCATCTTCCGCAAAGCTTTCACTACCTCTTCTCTGTTTACCAAATCATTTTCCCTAACCCTCTCACTTTGCACACCACCTCGACCAAAACACCCTATATATGCCACTCTATCACTCTATATATATATATATATATATATATATATATATATATATTTTTTTTTTTTTTGTCGCTATATATATATATATATATATATATATATATATATATATATATATATATATATATATATATATATATATATATATATATATATATATATATATATATATATATATATATATATATATATATATATATATATATATATATATATATATATATATATATATATATATATATATATATATATATATATATATATATATATATATATATATATATATATATATATATATATATATATATATATATATATATATATATATATATATATATATATATATATATATATATATATATATATATATATATATATATATATATATACATAAATATATTTTTTTTTTTTTTTTATATTTCTTATTATACTTTGTCGTTGTCTCCCGCGTTTGCGAGGTAGAGCAAGGAAACAGACGAAAGAAATGGCCCAAGCCCCCACCCATACACATGTATATACATACGTCCACACACGCAATTATACATACCTACACAGCTTTCCATTGTTTACCCCAGACGCTTCACATGCCTTGATTCAATCTACTGACAGCACGTCAACCCCGGTATACCACATCGCTCCAATTCACTCTATTCCTTGCCCTACTTTCACCCTCCTGCATGTTCAGGCCCCGATCACACAAAATCTTTTTCATTCCATCTTTCCACCTCCAATTTGGTCTCCCTCTTCTCCTCGTTCCCTCCACCTCAGACACATATATCCTCTTGGTCAATCTTTCCTCACTCATTCTCTCCATGTGCCCAAGCCATTTCAAAACACCTTCTTCTGCTCTCTCAACCACGCTCTTTTTATTTCCACACATCTCTCTTACCCTTAAGTTACTTACTCGATCAAACCACCTCACACAACACATTGTCCTCAAACATCTCATTTCCAGCACATCTATCCTCCTGCGCACAACTCTATCCATAGCCCACGCCTCGCAACCATACAACATTGTTGGAACCACTATTCCTTCAAACATACCCATTTTTGCTTTCCGAGATACTGTTCTCGACTTCCACACATTCTTCAAGACTCCCAGAATTTTCGCCCCCTCCCCCACCCTATGATCCACTTCCGCTTCCATGGTTCCATCCGCTTCCAGATCCACTCCCAGATATCTAAAACACTCTACTCCCTCCAGTTTTTCTCCATTCAAACTCATCTCCCAATTGACTTGACCTTCAGCCCTACTGTACCTAATAACCTTGCTCTGATTCACATTTACTTTTAACTTTCTTCTTTCACACACTTTACCAAACTCAGTCAACAGCTTCTGCAGTTTCTCACATGAATCAGCCACCAGCGTTATATCATCAGCGAATAACAACTGACTCACTTCCCAAGCTCTCTCATCCCTAACCGACTTCATACTTGCCCCTCTTTCCAAAACTCTTGCATTCACCTCCATAACAACCCCATCCATAAACAAATTAAACCATCATGGAGACATCACACACCCCTGCCGCAAACCTACATTCACTGAGAACCAATCACTTTCCTCTCTTCCTACACGTACACATGCCTTACATCCTCGATAAAAACTTTTCACTGCTTCTAACAACTTGCCTCCCACACCATATATTCTTAATACCTTCCAAAGAGCATCTCTATCAACTCTATTATATGCCTTCTCCAGATCCATAAATGCTACAAAAAATCCATTTGCTTTTCTAAGTATTTCTCACATAGATTCTTCAAAGCAAACACCTGATCCACACATCCTCTACCACTTCTTAAACCACACTGCTCTTCCCCAATCTGATGCTCTGTACATGGCTTCACCCTCTCAATCAATACCCTCCCATATAATTTACCAGGAATACTCAACAAACTTATACCTCTGTAATTTGAGCACTCACTCCTCTCCCCTTTGCCTTTGTACAATGGCACTATGCACGCATTCCGCCAATCCTCAGGCACGTCACCATGAGTCATACATAGATTAAATAATATATATATATATATATATATATATAATATATATATATATATGTATATATATATATATATATATATATATATATATATATATATATATATATATATATATATATATATATATATATATATATATGTATATATATATATATATATATATATATGTATATATATATATATATATATATATATATATATATATATATGTATATATACATATATATATATATATCTATCTATATATATATATATATATATATATATATATATATATATATATATATATATATATATATATATATATATTTATATATATATATATATATATATATATTTTCTTTTTGGCTTTGTCGCTGTCTCTGGCGTTTGCGAGGTAGCGCAAGGAAACAGACGAAAGAAATGGCCCAACCCACCCCCATACACATGTATATACATACGTCCACACACGCAATTATACATACCCACACAGCTTTCCATGGTTTACCCCAGACGCTTCACATGCCTTGATTCAATCCACTGACAGCACGTCAACCCCGGTATACCACATCGCTCCAATTCACTCTTTTCCTTGCCCTCCTTTCACCCTCCTGCATGTTCAGGCCCCGATCACACAAAATCTTTTTCACTCCATCTTTCCACCTCCAATTTGGTCTCCCTCTTCTCATTGTTCCCTCTTCCTCCGACACATATATCCTCTTGGTCAATCTTTCCTCACTCATTCTCTCCATGTGCCCAAACCATTTCAAAACACCCTCTTCTCCTCTCTCAACCACGCTCTTTTTATTTCCACACATCTCTCTTACCTTTACGCTACTTACTCGATCAAACCACCTCACATCACATATTGTCCTCAAACATCTCATTTTCAGCACATCCATCCTCCTGCGCACAACTCTATCCATAGCCCACGCCTCGCAACCATACAACATTGTTGGAACCACTATTCCTTCAAACATACCCATTTTTGCTTTCCGAGATAATGTTCTCGACTTCCACACATTCTTCAAGGCCCCCAGAATTTTCGCCCCCTCCCCCACCCTATGATCCACTTCCGCTTCCATGGTTCCATCCGCTACCAGATCCACTCCCAGATATCTATAACACTCCACTTCCTCCAGTTTTTCTCCATTCAAACTCACCTCCCAATTGACTTGACCCTCAACCCTACTGTACTTAATAACCTTGCTCTTATTCACATTTACTCTTAACTTTCTTCTTCCACACACTTTACCAAACTCAGTCACCAGCTTCTGCAGTTCCTCACATGAATCAGCCACCAGCGCTGTATCATCAGCGAACAACAACTGACTCACTTCCCAAGCTCTCTCATCCCCAACAGACTTCATACTTGCCCCAATTTCCAAAACTCTTGCATTTACTTCCCTATCAACCCCATCCATAAACAAATTAAACAACCATGGAGACATCACACACCCCTGCAGCAAACCTACATTCACTGAGAACCAATCACTTTCCTCTCTTCCTACACGTACACATGCCTTACATCCTCGATAAAAACTTTTCATTGCTTCTAACACCTTTCCTTCCAAACCATATATTCTTAATACCTTCCACAGAGCATCTCTATCAACTCTATCATATGCCTTCTCCAGATCCATAAATGCTACATACAAATCGATTTGCTTTTCTAAGTATTTCTCACATACATTCTTCAAAGCAAACACCTGATCCACACATCCTCTACCACTTCTGAAACCACACTGCTCTTCCCCAATCTGATGCTCTGTACATGCCTTCACCCTCTCAATCAATACCCTCCCATATAATTTACCAGGAATACTAAGAATACTTATACCTCTGTAATTTGAGCATTCACTCTTATCCACTTTGCCTTTGTACAATGGCACTATGCACGCATTCCGCCAATCCTCAGGCACCTCACCATGAGTCATTTTTTTTTTTTTTTTTTTTTTTTTTTTTTTTTTATACTTTGTCGCTGTCTCCCGCGTTTGCGAGGTAGCGCAAGGAAACAGACGAAAGAAATGGCCCAACCCCCCCCATACACATGTACATACACACGTCCACACACGCAAATATACATACCTACACAGCTTTCCATGGTTTACCCCGGACGCTTCACATGCCTTGATTCAATCCACTGACAGCACGTCAACCCCTGTATACCACATCGCTCCAATTCACTCTATTCCTTGCCCTCCTTTCACCCTCCTGCATGTTCAGGCCCCGATCACACAAAATCCTTTTCACTCCATCTTTCCACCTCCAATTTGGTCTCCCTCTTCTCCTCGTTCCCTCCACCTCCGACACATATATCCTCTTGGTCAATCTTTCCTCACTCATTCTCTCCATGAGCCCAAACCATTTCAAAACACCCTCTTCTGCTCTCTCAACCACGCTCTTTTTATTTCCACACATCTCTCTTACCCTTACGTTACTTACTCGATCAAACCACCTCACACCACACATTGTCCTCAAACATCTCATTTCCAGCACATCCATCCTCCTGCGCACAACTCTATCCATAGCCCACGCCTCGCAACCATACAACATTGTTGGAACTACTATTCCTTCAAACAAACCCATTTTTGCTTTCCGGGATAATGTTCTCGACTTCCACACATTTTTCAAGGCTCCCAAAATTTTCGCCCCCTCCCCAACCCTATGATCCACTTCCGCTTCCATGGTTCCATCCGCTGACAGATCCACTCCCAGATATCTAAAACACTTCACTTCCTCCAGTTTTTCTCCATTCAAACTCACCTCCCAATTGACTTGACCCTCAACCCTACTGTACCTAATAACCTTGCTCTTATTCACATTTACTCTTAACTTTCTTCTTCCACACACTTTACCAAACTCCGTCACCAGCTTCTGCAGTTTCTCACATGAATCCGCCACCAGCGCTGTATCATCAGCGAACAACAACTGACTCACTTCCCAAGCTCTCTCATCCCCAACAGACTTCATACTTGCCCCTCTTTCCAAGACTCTTGCATTTACCTCCCTAACAACCCCATCCATAAACAAATTAAACAACCATGGAGACATCACACACCCCTGCCGCAAACCTACATTCACTGAGAACCAATCACTTTCCTCTCTTCCTACACGTACACATGCCTTACATCCTCGATAAAAACTTTTCACTGCTTCTAACAACTTGCCTCCCACACCATATATTCTTAATACCTTCCACAGAGCATCTCTATCAACTCTATCATATGCCTTCTCCAGATCCATAAATGCTACATACAAATCCATTTGCTTTTCTAAGTATTTCTCGCATACATTCTTCAAAGCAAACACCTGATCCACACATCCTCTACCACTTCTGAAACCATACATTAAATAACCTTACCAACCAGTCAACAATACAGTCACCCCCTTTTTTAATAAATACCACTGCAATACCATCCAAACCTGCTGCCTTGCCGGCTTTCATCTTCCGCAAAGCTTTCACTACCTCTTCTCTGTTTACCAAATCATTTTCCCTAACCCTCTCACTTTGCACACCACCTCGACCAAAACACCCTATATCTGCCACTCTATCACTCTATATATATATATATATATATATATATATATATATATATATATATATATATATATATATATATATATATATATATATATATATATATATATATATATATATATATATATATATATATATTTTTTTTTTTTTTTTTTTCGCTATATATATATATATATATATATATATATACATATATATATATATATATATATATATATATATATATATATATATATATATATATATATATATATATATATATATATATATATATATATATATATATATATATAAATATATATATATATATATATATATATATATATATTTTTTTTTTTATATATTTCTTATTATACTTTGTCGCTGTCTCCCGCTTTTGCGAGGTAGCGCAAGGAAACACACGAAAGAAATGGCCCAACTCCCCCCCATACACATGTATATACATACGTCCACACACGCAAATATACATACCTACACAGCTTTCCATGGTTTGCCCCAGCCGCCTCACATGCCCCGATTCAATCCACCGACAGCACGTCAACCCTGGTATACCACATCGCTCCAATTCACTCTATTCCTTGCCCTCCTTTCACCCTCCTGCATGTTCAGACCCCGATCACACAAAGTCTTTTTCACTACATCTTTCCACCTCCAATTTGGTCTCCCTCTTCTCCTCTTTTCCACAACAGACTGCATACTTGCCCACTTTCCAAAACTCTTCCATTCACCTCCCTAAGAACCCCATCCATAAACAAATTAAACAACCATGGAGAAATCACATACCCCTGCAGCAAACCTACATTCGCTGAGAACCAATCACTTTCCTCTCTTCCTACACGTACACATGCCTTACATCCTCGATAAAAAGTTTTCACTGCTTCTAACAACTTGCCTCCCACACCATATATTCTTAATACCTTCCACAGAGCATCTCTATGAACTCTATCATATGCCTTTTCCAGATCCATAAATGCTACATACAAATCCATTTTCTTTTCTAAGTATTTCTCACATACATTCTTCAAAGCAAACACCTGATCCACATATCTTCTACCACTTCTGAAACCTTACTGCTCTTCCCCAATATGATGCTTTTTACATGGCTTCACCCTCTCAATCAATACCCTCCCATATAATTTACCAGGAATAATCAACAAACTTATACCTCTGTAATTTGAGCACTCACTCCTCTCCCCTTTGCCTTTGTACAATGGCACTATGCACGCATTCCGCCAATCCTCAGGCACGTCACCATGAGTCACACATAGATTAAATAATATATATATATATATATATATATATATATATATATATATATATATATATATATATATATATATATATATATATATATATATATATATATATATATATATATATATATATAGATATGTATATATATATATTTTTTTTTTTTTTTGGCTTTGTCGCTGTCTCCGGCGTTTGCGAGGCAGCGCAAGGAAACAGACGAAAGAAATGGCCCAACCCACCCCCATACACATGTATATACATACGTCCACACACGCAATTATACATACCTACACAGCTTTCCATTGTTTACCCCAGACGCTTCACATGACTTGATTCAATCTACTGACAGCACGTCAACCCCGGTATACCACATCGCTCCAATTCACTCTATTCCTTGCCCTACTTTCACCCTCCTGCATGTTCAGGCCCCGATCACACAAAATCTTTTTCATTCCATCTTTCCACCTCCAATTTGGTCTCCCTCTTCTCCTCGTTCCCTCCACCTCAGACACATATATCCTCTTGATCAATCTTTCCTCACTCATTCTCTCCATGTGCCCAAACCATTTCAAAACAACCTCTTCTGCTCTCTCAACCACGCTCTTTTTATTTCCACACATCTCTCTTACCCTTAAGTTACTTACTCGATCAAACCACCTCACACAACACATTGTCCTCAAACATCTCATTTCCAGCACATCTATCCTCCTGCGCACAACTCTATCCATAGCCCACGCCTCGCAACCATACAACATTGTTGGAACCACTATTCCTTCAAACATACCCATTTTTGCTTTCCGAGATACTGTTCTCGACTTCCACACATTCTTCAAGACTCCCAGAACTTTCGCCCCCTCCTCCACCCTATGATCCACTTCCACTTCCATGGTTCCATCCGCTGCCAGATCCACTCCCAGATATCTAAAACACTCTACTTCCTCCAGTTTTTCTCCATTCAAACTCACCTCCCAATTGACTTGACCCTCAGCCCTACTGTACCTAATAACCTTGCTCTTATTCACATTTACTTTTAACTTTCTTCTTTCACACACTTTACCAAACTCAGTCACCAACTTCTGCAGTTTCTCACATGAATCAGCCACCAGCGTTATATCATCAGCGAACAACAACTGACTCACTTCCCAAGCTCTCTCATCCCTAACCGACTTCATACTTGCCCCTCTTTCCAAAACTCTTGCATTCACCTCCATAACAACCCCATCCATAAACAAATTAAACCACCATGGAGACATCACACACCCCTGCCGCAAACCTACATTCACTGAGAACCAATCACTTTCCTCTCTTCCTACACGTACACATGCCTTACATCCTCGATAAAAACTTTTCACTGCATCTAACAACTTGCCTCCCACACCATATATTCTTAATACCTTCCAAAGAGCATCTCTATCAACTCTATTATATGCCTTCTCCAGATCCATAAATGCTACAAAAAATCCATTTGCTTTTCTAAGTATTTCTCACATACATTCTTCAAAGCAAACACCTGATCCACACATCCTCTACCACTTCTGAAACCACACTGCTCTTCCCCAATCTGATGCTCTGTACATGGCTTCACCCTCTCAATCAATATCCTCCCATATAATTTACCAGGAATACTCAACAAACTTATACCTCTGTAATTTGAGCACTCACTCCTCTCCCCTTTGCCTTTGTACAATGGCACTATGCACGCATTCCGCCAATCCTCAGGCACGTCACCATGAGTCATACATAGATTAAATAATATATATATATATATATATATATATATATATATATATATATATATATATATATATATATATATATATATATATATATATATATATATATATATATATATGTATATATATATATATATATGTATATATATATATATATATATATATATATATATATATATATATATATATATATATATATATATATATATATATATATATATATATATATATATATATATATATATATATATATATATATATATATATATACATATATATATATATATCTATATATATATATATATATATATATATATATATATATATATATATATATATATATATATATATATATATATATATATATATATTTTCTTTTTGGCTTTGTCGCTGTCTCTGGCGTTTGCGAGGTAGCGTAAGGAAACAGACGAAAGAAATGGCCCAACCCACCCCCATACACATGTATATACATACGTCCACACACGCAATTATACATACCCACACAGCTTTCCATGGTTTACCCCAGACGCTTCACATGCCTTGATTCAATCCACTGACAGCACGTCAACCCCGGTATACCACATCGCTCCAATTCACTCTTTTCCTTGCCCTCCTTTCACCCTCCTGCATGTTCAGGCCCCGATCACACAAAATCTTTTTCACTCCATCTTTCCACCTCCAATTTGGTCTCCCTCTTCTCGTTCCCTCCTCCTCCGACACATATATCCTCTTGGTCAATCTTTCCTCACTCATTCTCTCCATGTGCCCAAACCATTTCAAAACACCCTCTTCTGCTCTCTCAACCACGCTCTTTTTATTTCCACACATCTCTCTTACCTTTACGCTACTTACTCGATCAAACCACCTCACATCACATATTGTCCTCAAACATCTCATTTTCAGCACATCCATCCTCCTGCGCACAACTCTATCCATAGCCCACACCTCGCAACCATACAACATTGTTGGAACCACTATTCCTTCAAACATACCCATTTTTGCTTTCCGAGATACTGTTCTCGACTTCCACACATTCTTCAAGGCTCCCAGAATTCTCGCCCCCTCCCCAACCCTATGATCCACTTCCGCTTCCATGGTTCCATCCGCTGACAGATCCACTCCCAGATATCTAAAACACTTTACTTCCTCCAGTTTTTCTCCATTCAAACTCACCTCTTAATTGACTTGACCCTCAACCCTACTGTACCTAATAACCTTGCTCTTATTCACATTTACTCTTAACTTTCTTCTTTCACACACTTTACCAAACTTAGTCAGTAGCTTCTGCAATTTCTCACATGAATCAGCCACCAGCGCTGTATCATCAGCGAACAACAACTGCCTCACTTTCCAAGCTCTCTCATCCCCAACCGACTTCATACTTGCCCCTCTTTCCAAAACTTTTGCATTCACCTCCCTAACAACCCCATCCATAAACAAATTAAACAACCATGGAGACATCACACACCCCTGCCGCAAACCTACATTCACTGAGAACCAATCACTTTCCTCTCTTCCTACACGTACACATGCCTTACATCCTCGATAAAAACTTTTCACTGCTTCTAACAACTTGCCTCCCACACCATATATTCTTAATACATTCCACAGAGCATCTCTATGAACTCTATCATATGCCTTCTCCAGACCCATAAATGCTACATACAAATCCATTTGCTTTTCTAAGTATTTCTCACATACATTCTTCAAAGCAAACACCTGATCCACACATCCTCTACCACTTCTGAAACCACACTGCTCTTCCCCAATCTGATGCTCTGTACATGCCTTCACCCTCTCAATCAATACCCTCCCATATAATTTACCAGGAATACTCAACAAACTTATACCTCTGTAATTTGAGCACTCACTCTTATCCCCTTTGCCTTTGTACAATGGCACTATGCACGCATTCCGCCAATCCTCAGGCACCTCACCATGAGTCATACATACATTAAATAACCTTACCAACCAGTCAACAATACTGTCACCCCCTTTTTTAATAAATTCCACTGCAATACCATCCAAACCTGCTGCCTTGCCGGCTTTCATCTTCCGCAAAGCTTTTACTACCTCTTCCCTGTTTGCCAAATCATTTTCCCTAACCCTCTCGCTTTGCACACCACCTCGACCAAAACACCCTATATCTGCCACTCTATCATCAAACACATTCAACAAACCTTCAAAATACTCTCTCCATATCCTTCTCACATCACCACTACTTGTTATCACCTCCCCATTTGCGCAGGGATATATATATATATATATATATATATATATATATATATATATATATATATATATATATATATATATATATATATATATATATATATATATATATATATATATATATATATATATATATATATATATATATATATATATATATATATATATATATATATATATATATATATATATATATATATATATATATATATATATATATATATATATATATATATATATATATATATATATATATATATATATATATATATATATATATATATATATATATATATATATATATATGTATGTATTTATTTATTTACTTTGCATTCTTGCTCTCTCCCGCGTTAGAGAGGTAGCGCAGGAAACAGACGAAAGAATGGCCCAACTCACGAATATACACATGTATATACATTCACGTCCACACACGCAATATACATACCTATACATCTCAACGTATATATGTATATACACACAGTGACTTATACATATATACATGTGTATATAATTCATACTGTCTGCTTTTATTCATTCGCATCGCCCCCTCCCCACACATGTAATAACAACCCCCTCCCCCCTCATATGTGCGAGGTAGTGCTAGGAAAAGACAACAAAGGCCACATTCCTTAACACTCAGTCTCTAGCTGTCATGTAATGATGCACCGAAACCACAGCTCCCTTTCCACATCCAGGCCCCACAGAACATTTCATTGTTTACCCCAGAAGCTTCACATGCCTTAGTTCAATCCATGGACATCACGTCGGCCCCGGTATACCATATCGTTCCAATTCACTCTATTCCTTGAACGCCTTTCACCCTCCAGA
This sequence comes from Panulirus ornatus, assembly GCF_036320965.1. NCBI lineage: Eukaryota > Metazoa > Arthropoda > Malacostraca > Decapoda > Palinuridae > Panulirus > Panulirus ornatus. The sequence goes on along the minus strand of NC_092245.1, from coordinate 210,761 downwards.
ATGTTCAGGCCCTAATCATTCAAAATCTTTTTCACTCCATCTTTCCACCTAAAATTTGGTCTCCCACTTCTCCTCGTTCCCTCCACCTCTGACACATATATGCTTTTTGTCAATCTTTCCTCACTCATTCTCTCCATGTGCCCAAACCAGTTCAAAACACCCTCTTCTGCTCTCTCAACCACGCTCTTTATATTTCCACACATCTCTCTTACCCTATTATTACTTAATCGATCAAACCACCTCACACCACATACAGTCCTCAAACATCTCATTTTCAGCACATCCATCCTCCTGCGCACAACTCTATCCATAAGCCCACGCCTCGCAACCATACAACATTGTTGGAACCACTATTCCTTCAAACATACCCATCTCTGCTTTCCGAGATAATGTTCTCGACTTCCATACACTCTTCAAGGCTCCCAGAATTTTTGTCCACTCCCCCGCACTATGATTCACTTCCGCTTCCATAGTTCCATCCGCTGCCAAATCCACTCCCAGATATCTAAAACGCTTCTCTTCTCCAGTTTTTCTTCACTTAAAATTACCTCCCAATTGACTTGATTCATGTGAGAAACTGCAGAAGCTGGTGACGGAGTTTGATAAAGTGTGTGGAAGAAGAAAGTTAAGAGTAAATACGAATAAGAGCAAGGTTATTAGGTACAGTAGGGTTGAGGGTCAAGTAAATTGGGAGGTGAGTTTGAATGGAGAAAAACTGGAGGAAGTGAAGTGTTTTAGATATCTGGGAGTGGATCTGGCAGCGGATGGAACCATGGAAGCAGAAGTGGACCATAGGGTGGGGGAGGGGGCGAAAATTCTGGGAGCCTTGAAGAATGTGTGGAAGTCGAGAACATTATCTCGGAAAGCAAAAATATATATATATATATATATATATATATATATATATATATATATATATATATATATATATATATATATATATATATATATATATATATATATATATATATATATACATACCTATACATCTCAATGTACACATACATATACACACACAGACATATAAATTTATACACATGTACATAATTCATACTGTCTGCCTTTCTTTGTTGCCATCGCAACCTCACCACACATGGAATAACAACCCCCTACCCCCTCATGTGTGCGAGGTAGAGCTAGGAAAAGACACCAAAGGCACCATTCGTTCACACTCAGTCTCTAGCTGTCATGTAATTATGCACCGAAACCACAGCTCCCTTTCCACATCCAGGCCCCAAACAACTTTCCTTGGCTTACCCCAGACGCTTCACATGCCCTGGTTCAATCCATTGACAGCACGTCGACCCGGGTATACCACATCTTTCCAATTCACTCTATTCCTTGCACGCCTTTCACCCTCCTGCATGTTCAGGCCCCGATCACTCAAAATCTTTTTCACTCCATCTTTCCACCTCCAATTTGGTCTCCCACTTCTCCTCGTTCCCTCCACCTCTGACACATGTATCCTCTTGGTCAATCTTTCCTCACTCATTCTCTCCATGTGACCAAACCATTTCAAAACACCCTCTTCTGCTCTCTCAACCGCACTCTTTTTATTTCCACACATTTCTCTTACCCTTACATTACTTACTCGATCAAACCACATCACACCACATATTGTCTTCAAACATCTCATTTCCAGCACATCCACCCTCCTGCACACAACTCTATCCATAGCCCACGCTTCGCAACCATACAACAATGTTGGAACCACTATTCCTTCAAACATACCCATTTTTCCTTTCCGAGATAATGTTCTCGACTTCCACACATTCTTCAAGGCTCTCAGAATTTTCGCCCCCTCCCCCACCCAATGATTCACTTCCGCTTCCATGGTTCCATCCGCTGCCAGATCCACTCCCAAATATCTAAAACACTTCACTTCCTCCAGTTTTTCTCCATTCAAACTTACCTCCCAGTCGACTTGACCCTCAACCCTACTGTACCTAATAACCTTCCTCTTATTCACATTTACTCTTAACTTTCTTCTTTCACACACTTTACCAAACTCAGTCACTAGCTTCTGCAGTTTCTTACATGAATCAGCCACCAGCGCTGTTTCATCAGCGACCAACAAATGACTCAATTCCCAAGCTCTCTCATCCACAACAGACTGCATACTTGCCCCTCTTTCCAAAACTCTTGCATTCACCTCCCTAACAACCCCATCCATAAACAAATTAAACAACCATGGAGACATCACACACCCCAGCCGCAATCCTACATTCACTAAGAACCAATCACTTTCCTCTCTTCCTACACGTACACATGCCTTACATCCTAGATAAAAACTTCTCACTGCTTCTAACAACTTGCCTCCCACACCATATTTTCTTAAAACCTTCCAAAGAGCATCTCTATCAACTCTTTCATATGCCTTCTCCAGATCCATAAATGCTACATACAAATCCATTTGTTTTTCTAAGTATTTCTCACATACATTCTTCAAAGCAAATACCTGATCCACACATCCTCTACCACTTCTGAAACCACACTGCTCTTTCCCAATCTGATGCTCTGTACACGCCTTTACCCTCTCAATCAATACCCTCCCATATAATTTACCAAGAATACTCAACAAACTTATACCTCTGTAATCTGAGCACTCACTCTTATCCCCTTTGCCTTTGTACAATGGCACTATGCAAGCATTCCGCCAATCCTCAGGCACCTCACCATGAATCATACATACATTAAATAACCTTACCAACCAGTCAACAATATATATATATATATATATATATATATATATATATATATATATATATATATATATATATATATATATATATATATATATATATATATATATATATATATATATATATATATATATATATATATATATATATATATATATATATATGTATATGTTATATATATATATATATATATATATATATATATATATATATATATACATGTATATATATATATATATATATATATATATATATATATATATATATATATATATATATATATATATATATATATATATATATATATATATATATTTAGTTATTTTGCTTTTTCGATGTCTTCCGCGTTAGCGAAGTAGCGCAAGGAAACAGACGAAAGAATGGCTCAACCCACCAACATACAGATGTATATACATACACGTCCACACACGCAAATATACACACCTATATATCTCATTGTATACATATATATACACACACAGACATATACATATATACACATGAACATAATTCATACTGTATTGCTTTATTTATTCCCATCGCCACCTCGCCACACATGGAATCACAACCCCCTCCCCCTTGATATGTGCTAGGTAGCGTAAGGAAAAGACAGCAAAGGCCACATTCGTTCACACTCAGTCTCTAACTGTCATGTAATAATGCACCGAAACCACAGCTTACTTTCCACATCCATTCCCCACAGAACTTTCCATGGTTTACCCCAAACCCTTCACATGCCCTGGTTCAATCCATTGACAGCACGGCGACCACGGTATACCACATTGTCCATAATCAGTCTATTCCTTGCATGATTGTCACCCAAATGTATGTTCAGGCCCCGATCACTCAAAATCTTTTTCACTCCATCTTTCCATTCCAATTTGGTCTCCCACTTCTCATCTTTAACTACACCTCTGACACATATCCTCTTGGTCAATGGTTCCTCACTCATTCTCTCCATGTGACCAAACCATTTCAAAACACCCTCTTCTGCTCTCTCAGCCACACTTTTTTTTTTACCATACATCTCTCTTACCCTATCATTACTTACTCAATCAAACCACCTCACAGCACACATTGTCCTCAAACATCTCATTTCCAGCACATCCACCCACCTACGAACAACTCTATCCATAAGCCCACGCCTCGCAACCATACAACATTGTTGGAACCACTAACCCTTCAAACAGTCCCATTCTTGCTTTCCGAGATAATGTTCTCGACTTCCACACACTCTTGAAGGCTCCCAGAATCTTCGGCCCCTCCCCCGCACTATGATTAACTTCCGCTTCCATGGTGCCATCCGCTGCCAAATCCACTCCCAGATATATAAAACACTTCACTTACTCCAGTTTTTCTCCATTCAAACTTACCTCCCAATTGACTTGACCCTCAAACCTTCTGTACCTAATAACATTGCTCTTATTCACATTTACTCTCAACTTTCTCCTTTCACACTCTTTACCAAACTCAATCACCAGCTTCTGCAGTTTTCACATGAAACAGCCACCAGCGCTGTATCATCAGCGAACAACAACTGACTCACTTCCCAAGCTATCTCCTCCACAACAGACTGCAGCCTTGCCCCTTTTTCCAAAACTCTTGCATTCACGTCCCTAACAACCCCATCCAAAAACAGATTAAACAATCTTGGAGACATCACACACCCCTGCCGCAAACCTACATTTACTAAGAACCAATCACTTTCCTGTCTTACCGGCATTCATTTTCTGCAAAGCTTTTGCTACCTCTTCTCTGTTTACCTCCCGATTGACTTCTCCCTTAACCCTACTGTATCTAATAACTTTGCTCTTATTCACATTTACTCTCAGCTTTCTTCTTACACACACTTTACCAAACTCAGTTACCAGCTTCTGCAGTTTCTCACACGAATTAACCACCAGGGATGTATCATCAGCGAACAACAACTGACTCACTTCCCAAGCTATTTCGTTCACTACAGACTGCATTCTTGCCCCTCTTTACGAAACTCTTGCATTCACCTCCCTATGAACCCCATCCATAAAAGAATTAAAAAAACGGGGAGACATCACTCACCCCTGCCGCAAACCTAGATTCACTGAGAACCAATCACTTTCCTCTCTTCCTACACGTACACATGCCTTACATCTCCGATAAAAGTTTTTCAATTCTTCTAACAACTTGCCTCCCACACCATATATTCTTAATATCTTCCACAGAGCATCTCTATCAACTCGATTATATACCTTCTCCAGATCCACTTCTGAAACCATACTGCTCTTCCCCAATATCATGGTCTGTAAATGGCTTCATCCTCTCAATCAATACCCTCCCATATAATTTCCAAGGAATACTCAACAAACTTATACCTCTGTAATTTGAGCACTCACTTTTATCCACTTTGCCTTTGTACAATGGCACTATGGAAGCATTTCGCTAATCCTCAGGCACCTCACCATGAGTCAACCATACATTAAATAACCTCACCAACCAGTCAACAATACAGTCACCCCCTTTTCTAATAAATTCCAGTGCAATACCATCGAAGCCCACTGCCTTGCCGGCTTTCATTTTCTGCAAAGCTTTTACTACCTCTTCTCTGTTTACCAAGTCATTTTCCCTAACCCTCTCACTTTGCACACTACCTCGACCAAAACACCCTATATCTGCCACTCTATAATGAAACACATTTAAGAAACTATCAAATACTCACTCCATCTCCTCACATTACCACTACTTGTTATCACCTCCCCATTAGCCCCCTTCACTGAAGTTCCCATTTATTCCATTGTCTTAAGCACTTTTTTACCTCCTTCCAAAACATCTTTTTATTCTCCCTTAAGTTTAATGATACTCTCTTACCCCAAGTCTCATTTACCCTCTTTTTCACCTCTTGCAGCTTTCTCTTGACCTCATGCCTCTTTCTTTTATACATCTCCCACTCATTTGCATTATTTCCCTGCAAAATTCGTCCAAAAGCCTTTCTCTTCTCTTTCACTAATAATCTTACTTCTTCACCCCACCACTCACTACCCTTTCTAATCTGCCCACCTCCCACGCTTCTCAAGTCACAAGCATCTTTTGCGCAAGCCATCACTGCATCCCTAAATACATCCCATTCCTCCCCCACTCCTCTTACGTCCTTTCTTCTCATCTTTTTCCATTCTATACTCAGTCTCTCGTGGTACTTCCTCACATAAGTCTCCTTGCCAAGCTCACTTACTCTCACCACTCTTTTCACCCCAACATTTCATCTTCTTTTCTGAAAAGCTCTACAAATCTTTACTTCCACCGCCACAAGATAATGATCAGACATCCCTGAAGTGGCACCTCTCAGCACATTAACATCCAAAAGTCTCTCTTTCTCATGCCTATCAATTAACACGTATTCGAATAACGCTCTTTGGCCATCTCTCCTACTTACATACGTATACCTATGTATATCTCTCTATTCAATCCAGGTATTCCCAATCACAGGTCTTTTTTCAGCACATAAATCTACAAGCTCTTCACATTCACCATTTCCGTTTACAACACTGAACACCCCATGTACACTAATTATTCCCTCAACTGCCACATTACTCACCTTTGCATTCAAATCACCCATCACTATAACCCGGTCTCATGCATCAAAACTACTAACACATTCACTCAGCTGCTCCCAAAACACTTGCCTCTCATGATCTCTCCTCTCATGCCCAGGTGCATATGCACCAATGATCACCCCTCTCTCTCCATCCACTTCAAGTTTTACCCATATCAATCTAGAGTTAATTTCTTAAACTCTATCACATAGTCCCACCACTCCTGTTTCAGGAGAAGTGCTACTCCTTTTCTTGCTCCTGTCCTCTCACTAACCCCTGACTTTACTACCAAGACATTACCTAACCACTCTTCCCTTTTACCCTTGAGCTTCGTTTCTCTCAAAGCGAAAACCTCCAGGTTTCTTTCCTCAAACATACTACCTATCTCTCCTTTTTTCTCATCTTCGTTACATCCACACACATTGAGACACCCCAATCTGAGCCTTCGAGGGAGGATGAGCACTCCCCGCGTGACTCCTTCTGTTTTCCCTTTTAGAAAGTTAAAATACAAGGACGGGAGGTTTTCCAGCCCCCCGCTCCCGTCCCCTTTAGTCGCCTTCTACGACACGTGAGGAATGCGTGGGAAGTATTCTTTATTCTCGTGGTGAGGTGCCTGAGGATTAGCGGAATGCATGAATGCATACACATTGCCATTGAACAAGGGAAAGGGGATAAAGGTGAGTGCTCAAATTAAAGAGGTATAAGTTTGTTGATTATTCCTGGGAAATCATACGGGAGGGTATCGATTGAAAGGGTAAAGGCATGTATAGAACATCAGATTGGGAAAGAGCAGTGTAGTTTCAAAAGTGGTAGACGATGTGAGGATCAGGTGTTTGCTTTGAGGAATGTATCTGAGAAATACTTAGAAAAGCAAAAGGATTTGTATGTAGTGTTTACGGATCTGGAAAAGACATATGACAGAGTTGATAGAGATGCTCTGTGGAAGGTATTAAGAATATGTGGTGTATGAGTCAAGATGCAGTGAAAAGGCTTTGTCGAGGACGTAGGGCAAGTGTACGAGTAGTAAGATTGGTTCTCAGTGAATGTCGGTTTGCTGCAGGGGTGCATGATGTTTTCTTTGTTTATCGATGGGGTTGTTAGGGAAGTGAATGCAAGAGTTTTAGAGAGAGGGGCAAGTATGCAGTCTGTTGTGTATGAGAGAGCTTGGGAAGTGAGTCGTTGTTCGCTGATGATACAGCGCTGGTGGCTGATTCGGGTGAGAAACTACAGCAGTTGGTGACTGTGTTTGGTAAAGTGTCTGAAAGAAGAAAGCTGAGGGTAAATGTGAATAAGAGCAAGGTTATTAAGTACAGTCGGGTTGAGGGACAAGTTAATTGGGAGGTAAGTTTGAACGGAGAAAAACTGGAGGAAATGAAGTGTTTTGGATATCTAGGAGTGGATTTGGCAGCTGATGGAACCATGGAAGCGGAAGTGAGTCACAAGGTGGGGGAGAGGGCGAGAGTTCTGGGAGCGTTGAAAAATATGTGGAAGGCTAGAACATCATCTTGGAAAGCAAAGATGGGTATGTTTGAGGAAATAGTGGTCCCAGCAATGTTATATGGTTGCGAGGCGTGGGCTATAGATAGAGTGGTGCGGAGGAGAGTGGATGCAGTTTCTCACGCGAGTCTGCCACCAGCGGTGTATCATCAGTGAACAACAACTGACTCACTTCCCAAGCTCTCTCATCTACAACAGACTGCATACTTGCCCCTCTGTCCAAAACTCTTGCATTCACCTCCCTAACAATCCCATCCATAAACAAATTCAACAACCATGGAGACATCACGCACCCCTGCTGCAAGCCGATATTCACTGACAACCAATCACTTTCCTCTCTATCTACTCGTACATAAGCCTGACAACCTCGGTAAAAACTTTTCACTGGTTCTAACAACTTGCCTCCTACACATTTTCTTATTACCTTCAAGAGAGTATCTCTATCAACTGTATCATATGCCTTCTCTAGACCCATGAATGCTACATGCAAATCCATTTGCTTTTCTAAATATCTCTCACATACATTCTTCAAAGGAAACACCTGATCCACACATCCTTTACCACTTCTGAAACCACACTGCTCTTCCCAAATCTGAATCTCTGTACGTCCTTTCACCCCCTCAATCAATATCCTCCCATATAATTTCCCAACAACTCAACAAACTTATACCTCTGTAATTCGAGCACTCACCTTTGTCCCCTTTACCTCTGTACAAAGGCACAATACATGCATTCCGCCAATCCTCAGGCACCTCAGCGTGAGTCATACATACATTAAATAATTATACACACACACACATATATATATTGGAAAGGATCACAATTTTGCGCGTGATCAAGATATTCCTGAGTCCACGGGGAAAAATGAAACACGAAAAGTTACCAAGTGCACTTTCGTGTAATAATCACATCATCAGGGGAGACACAAAAGAGAAATATAACAGTCAGTTGATATACATCGAAGAGACGAAGCTAGGACGCCATTTGGTAAACATGTGATTGTCCAAAACATACAACGAGCGTTCATAAACTTATCATTTTACAAATCTTATCAACAATAAAGTTATCTAATTTGTATAGACCATCACTAAAATTAAGATTATAATTCTTTGTGTATTTAATGATAGAAGATTCAATGATATTTCTCTTGGTAATAAAGTTAGAATTAACAACTGAGATGGCGTATCTCCAGTCAATACAATGATCATAGTTTTTAACATGATTAAACAAGGCATTTGATTCTTGTCCCGTTCTTATACTATATGTTGCTTAAGTCTAACAGAAAGATCCTTACCAGTCTGCCCAACATAAAACTTATCACAGTTTCCACAAGGAACTTTACAGATACAAAACCAAGAGAATTTTCCGGTGAATTCCCGATGAAGATATTCTTTATAGTATTATTGTTGCTAAAGGCAACATTTACATTAAAGGATTTAAGCAACATGGGAGCAAAGTGAAATTATTATTAAAAGGAAGAACTAAAAGATTCTTGGTGTCAATGGGAGGTTTGGGCTCAACTCTATAAAATGATTTCTTTGCTAACTTAAGGGATTCATCAATGAAAGATCTAGGGTACTTTAACTTAGATCCAATAGAATATATCTTCTCAAACTCATCATCAATAAACTCTAGACTGCAAATACGTAATGCCTTTAGGAACATAGATTGAAATGATGATAATTTAACACTCTCATGTTGAGATGAGTAATAATGGATACATGAGCATACATTGGTGGGTTTTCTGTATATGCTAAAGTTAAACTTGTTTCCTTGTCTATGGATCATGCAATCTAAAAATGGTAACATACCATTATTTTCATTTTCTACAGTAAATTTGATGGAATGTACTAAATTGATAAGTAAAGGGAGAAATATTTGTAAATTTTCATTTGTTGGCCAAACACAAAGAACACCATCTACATACCTAAACCAAATTGCATTAGAAGGTAAGATATCCTTTAGCAATTTTGCTTCAAGAAATTCCATATAAAGATTACTTAGTACAGGTGAAAGAGGGTTACCCATTGCCATACCAAATTTTTGAGCATAATAATCTAAATTAAATTGAGATACACAGTCTTTTATACACAATTTTATCAGTTCAATGAAATTAGACTTTGAAACAGGTAAATGAATATCATCCAAGACATCAAATAAATATTCTAAAAGGTCATCAACTGGAACTTTAGTGAAAAGTAAGGAAACATCAAAGCTAACTAGTTTGAAATCAAAATTAATATTGATATTGTTTAGCTTGTTGACTAAATCTACATTGTTCATGATATTAGAATTTGATAATTTACCCACTAAAGGGCTTAATAAGGAAACTAACCATTTTGATTATCTATATGTGATGGAGCCTCCTGAACTCACTATAGGTCTTGCTGGAAAATTTTGTTTATGTGTTTTGATAAGTCCATACATATATGGCAATAAGGGGGACAAAGATGAAACATTTTTGATAAGAGAAATGTTACCTTTCAACAACAACTTCATTTCTTTATTGTAGTGAGAATTAATTGCTTCTAAGGGATTTTTACTGATTTTTACTAAGTTTAAAATATGTTGCGTTACCATTTAGAAGATCATTCATTTTAGATAAATAGTTACTCCTGTCTAAAACCACAACAGTGTTAGCTTTATCTGCTTTAGTAATATGTATATCCTTGTCATTTTTTAAGGTGTTAATAGCTCTTATGAATCTTTTAGGGCAATTAGCTTCCACTTGCACTTTCGTGTAATAATCACATCATCAGGGGAGACACAAGAGAGTAAAATAACAGTCAGTTCATATACATCGAAGAGACGAAGCTAGGACGCCATTTGGTAAAAATGTGATTGTCCAAAACATACAGCGAGGGTTCATAAACTTATCATTTTACAAATCTTATCAACAATAGAGTCATCTAATTTCTATAGACCATCACTAATATTAAGATTATAATTCTTTGTGTATCTAATGATAGAAGATTCAATATTTCTCTTGATAATAGAGTTAGAGATAATAACTAAGATGGCGTTACTCAAGTCAATACAATGATCATAGTTTTGAACATGATTAAACAAGGCATTTGATTCTTGTCCCGTTCTTATACAATATTTATGTTGTTTATGTCTAACAGAAAGATCCTTACCAGTCTGAGCAACATAAAATTTATCACAGTAACCACAAGGCACTTTATAGATGCAACCAAAAGAATTTTCTTTTCAATTCCTGATTAAGATATTCTTTATAATATTATTGTTGCTAAAGGCAACATTTACATTAAAGGATTTAAGCAACATGGGAAGCAAAGTAAAATTATTATCAAAAGGGAGAAATAAAAGATTTTTGGTGTCAATGGGAGGTTTGGGCTCAACTCTATAAAATGATTTCTTTGCTAACTTAAGGGATTTATCAATGAGAGATCTAGGGTACTTTAACTTAGATCACGCGCAAAATTGTGATCCTTTCCAATATATATACATATATGTATATATATATATATATATATATATATATATATATATATATATATATATATATATATATATATATATATATATATATATATATATATATATATATATATATATATATATATATATATATATATATATATATATATATATGTCTGTGGAGTAAAGTCAGGGGTTAGTGAGAGGACAAGAGCAAGGGAAGGAGTAGCAATACTCCTGAAACAGGAGTTGTGGGAGTATGTGATAGAATGTAAGAAAGTAAATTCTCGATTAATATGGGTAAAACTGAAAGTTGATGGAGAGAGGTGGGTGATTATTGGTGCATATGCACCTGGGTATGAGAAGAAAGATCATGAGAGGCAAGTGTTTTGGGAGCAGCTGAATGAGTGTGTTAGTGGTTTTGATGCACGAGACCGGGTTATAGTGATGGGTGATTTGAATGCAAAGGTGAGTAATGTGGCAGTTGAGGGAATAATTGGTATACATGGGGTGTTCAGTGTTGTAAATGGAAATGGTGAAGAGCTTGTAGATTTATGTGCTGAAAAAGGACTGATGATTGGGAATACCTGGTTTAAAAAGCGAGATATACATAAGTATACTTATGTAAGTAGGAGAGATGGCCAGAGAGCGTTATTGGATTACGTGTTAATTGACAGTCGTGCGAAAGAGAGACTTTTGGATGTTAATGTGCTGAGAGGTGCAACTGGAGGGATGTCTGATCATTATCTTGTGGTGGCTAAGGTGAAGATTTGTATGGGTTTTCAGAAAAGAAGAGTGAATGTTGGGGTGAAGAGGGTGGTGAGAGTAAGTGAGCTTGGGAAGGTGACCTGTGTGAGGAAGTACCAGGAGAGACTGAGTACAGAATGGAAAAAGGTGAGAACAATGGAAGTAAGGGGAGTGGGGGAGGAATGGGATGTATTTAGGGAATCAGTGATGGAGTGCGCAAAAGATGCTTGTGGCATGAGAAGAGTGGGAGGTGGGTTGATTAGAAAGGGTAGTGAGTGGTGGGATGAAGAAGTAAGAGTATTAGTGAAAGAGAAGAGAGAGGCATTTGGACGATTTTTGCAGGGAAAAAATGCAATTGAGTGGGAGATGTATAAAAGAAAGAGACAGGAGGTCAAGAGAAAGGTGCAAGAGGTGAAAAAAAGGGCAAATGAGAGTTGGGGTGAGAGAGTATCATTAAATTTTAGGGAGAATAAAAAGATGTTCTGGAAGGCGGTAAATAAAGTGCGTAAGACAAGGGAGCAAATGGGAACTTCAGTGAAGGGCGCAAATGGGGAGGTGATAACAAGTAGTGGTGATGTGAGAAGGAGATGGAGTGAGTATTTTGAAGGTTTGTTGAATGTGTTTGATGATAGAGTGGCAGATATAGGGTGTTTTGGTCGAGGTGGTGTGCAAAGTGAGAGAGTTGGGGAAAATGATTTGGTAAACAGAGAAGAGGTAGTGAAAGCTTTGCGGAAGATGAAAGCCGGCAAGGCAGCAGGTTTGGATGGTATTGCAGTGGAATTTATTAAAAAAGGGGGTGACTGTATTGTTGACTGGTTGGTAAGGTTATTTAATGTATGTATGACTCATGGTGAGGTGCCTGAGGATTGGCGGAATGCGTGCATAGTGCCATTGTACAAAGGCAAATGGGATAAGAGTGAGTGCTCAAATTACAGAGGTATAAGTTTGTTGAGTATTCCTGGTAAATTATATGTGAGGGTATTGATTGAGAGGGTGAAGGCATGTACAGAGCATCAGATTGGGGAAGAGCAGTGTGGTTTCAGAAGTGGTAGAGGATGTGTGGATCAGGTGTTTGCTTTGAAGAATGTATGTGAGAAATACTTAGAAAAGCAAATGGATTTGTATGTAGCATTTATGGATCTGGAGAAGGCATATGATAGAGTTGATAGAGATGCTCTGTGGAAGGTATTAAGAATATATGGTGTGGGAGGAAAGTTGTTAGAAGCAGTGAAAAGTTTTTATCGAGAATGTAAGGCATGTGTAAGTGTAGAAAGAGAGGAGAGTGATTGGTTCTCGGTGAATGTAGGTTTGCGGCAGGGGTGTGTGATGTCTCCATGGTTGTTTAATTTGTTTATGGATGGGGTTGTTAGGGAGGTAAATGCAAGAGTTTTGGAAAGAGGGGCAAGTATGAAGTCTGTTGGGGATGAGAGAGCTTGGGAAGTGAGTCAGTTGTTGTTCGCTGATGATACAGCGCTGGTGGCTGATTCATGTGAGAAACTGCAGAAGCTGGTGACTGAGTTTGGTAAAGTGTGTGGAAGAAGAAAGTTAAGAGTAAATGTGAATAAGAGGAAGGTTATTAGGTACAGTAGGGTTGAGGGTCAAGTCAATTGGGAGGTGAGTTTGAATGGAGAAAAACTGGAGGAAGTGAAGTGTTTTAGATATCTGGGAGTGGATCTGGCAGCGGATGGAACCATGGAAGCGGAAGTGGATCATAGGGTGGGGGAGGGGGCGAAAATTCTGGGGGCCTTGAAGAATGTGTGGAAGTCGAGAACATTATCTCGGAAAGCAAAAATGGGTATGTTTGAAGGAATAGTGGTTCCAACAATGTTGTATGGTTGCGAGGCGTGGGCTATGGATAGAGTTGTGCGCAGGAGGATGGATGTGCTGGAAATGAGATGTTTGAGGACAATGTGTGGTGTGAGGTGGTTTGATCGAGTGAGTAACGTAAGGGTAAGAGAGATGTGTGGAAATAAAAAGAGCGTGGTTGAGAGAGCAGAAGAGGGTGTTTTGAAGTGGTTTGGGCACATGGAGAGAATGAGTGATGAAAGATTGACCAAGAGGATATATGTGTCGGAGGTGGAGGGAACGAGGAGAAGAGGGAGACCAAATTGGAGGTGGAAAGATGTAGTGAAAAAGATTTTGTGTGATCGGGGCCTGAACATGCAGGAGGGTGAAAGGAGGGCAAGGAATAGAGTGAATTGGAACGATGTGGTATACTGGGGTTGACGTGCTGTCAGTGGATTGAATCAAGGCATGTGAAGCGTCTGGGGTAAACCATGGAAAGCTGTGTAGGTATGTATATTTGCGTGTGTGGACGTATGTATATACATGTGTATGGGGGTGGATTGGGCCATTTCTTTCGTCTGTTTCCTTGCGCTTCCTCGCAAACGCGGGAGACAACGACAAAAAAAAATATATATATATATATAGATATATATATATATATATATATATATATTATACATATATATATATATATATATATATATATATATATATATATATATATATATATATATATATATATATATATATATATATATATATATATATATATATATATATATATATATATATATATATATATATATATATATATATATGTATATATATATATATATATATATATATATATATATATATATATATATATATATATATATATATATATATATATATATATATATATATATATATATATATATATATATATATATATATATATATATATATATATATATATATATGCATTTATAAACTATCCCTGGGGATAGGGGATGAAGAATACTTCCCACGTATTCCCTGCGTGTCGTAAAAGGCGACTAAAAGGGGAGGGAGCAGGAGGCTGGAAATCCTCTCCTCTCGTTTTTTTTTTCTTTTTTTTAATTTTCCAAAAGAAGGAACAGAGGGGGGCCAGGTGAGGATATTCCACAAAGGCCCAGTCCTCTGTTCTTAACGCTACCTCGCTAATGCGGGAAATGGCGAATAGTTTAAAAGAAAGAAAGAAAGATATATATATATATATATATATATATATATATATATATATATATATATATATATATATATATATATATATATATATATATATTCCAACTAGAGACGTTAAGATAACTGGAGGATAACTTTAGGACAGTGACTCACTGCATATTTTTTAATATGGAGGTGAGAATTTGGAAGTATGAACTTTTGGTTTTAGTATGTTTTCTTATTTCTATCCCTGATTGACTGACGGCAAACACAGAGTAAATGAACCTGGACAGATATTAGGGAGACATCAGTAGCGCTGTGTGAATATAATACTATCTCCTCTGTCATTCATTAAGACCATTATATATTGGAATGTTTTATAAACTGTATACTACCTTTTAAACATAAACCAACGTCACCTCATATAAATCGTCACAGTCAAATACTTCAAATACAAATACTTATGAGTGCTACATGTTTCATGTTCACCAAAAATTCACCCAAAAACATTGTTCACACTGGACATAGGGAACTGATTCAGCCTAGACAAAGAAGATGTCAAATGTTCCACTTACAAGATAGGATATACAACACATTCCTTCATCCAAAGTTCATATAAGATTTTCCCTAATGAGAAGTAGATGGAGATGGGATAAGACTAAGCTGCCGTCCATTTTCCCTTCCACCGGTGTAAATCTGAAATAGATTATGATGCTAAAAACGCAACAATCTATAGCATGACATTAGGATGTTGTCTTATGACATCCAGGGATATCCCAGGACATCAAGTGTTGACAGCCGTTGATCCAAGCTAAAGAAGTGCTTCTTTCCTGTAATTGATCACTTCCCATCCAAGTCTGGTTGAATTATTATAAGATATGACTCATGCAGGTTCCACAAAGTCGGGTCGTGGGCTGCGGGAGGCGCTTGCAGTAACAGTGATCGGGTGAAGGGCGGGCTCGTCCCGGACCTTAAGCAGCTTTACTCTGACTTCCAGCGGCGCCAACTGGTGGTCACCTCTAACAACCTCTGGCCGTACTTCCAAATCAAGACACTCCAGAATGGCACTGTCACACCCATATCCGGCATTGACCATAGTGTCCTCAATATCCTCAGTGAAAAACTGAACTTCACGTTAGTATGCTAGATAACGTTAGATAACACAAATCACAGTTCATTGGGCCTTCATCCTGTACAGTCAAGTTGATAATATACTGAAAATATCCCATAGTCTATACGCGGTTATCAGCCAATGAAAGAATCATATTAGATTTTTTGCTGTGGTTTAGCCACTGTTTGCTGAATGAATTTCTTTATTTGATAGACAGAAGGTGAGGGTTCTTAACATTTTCTTATGATATTTTGTCTTAAATACATAGTTTTAGAATATGTCAGAGCAACCTAATCAAGCCAAGCTGTCGCTGTGAGTAAAATTGTGTCTAAGCATATGACGTGGAAGATTCTGGAGTGAATTACTCCCCTCAGTTCAATATATGCGACGTGGTATGCTTAACAGACTTCACCTTAAGATATGGTAGACTAAATATGTCTATACAACATTCATGTAGTTGCATACCTCTACAGACACATTGTGTTCACAGATCGACTTTTATACCGTAAGTCTAATCTATGAACATATATCTCAAGAAACTAATGATTAAAATGATTTTGATACCAGAGAGAAGGATGTTGTCTGGATCCATGTGTAGTATATCTGACAAGTGGCATCTATCTTTGTGTCGGCAGGTATCGTCTGGTACGCCCCCCAGACGGTAAGTGGGGCGGACCTCAGCCAGATAACACTGTCTCAGGTTTGGTGGGGCAAGTGGCCAGGCATGAGGCTCATGCTGCAATGTGTGCGCTCACCATCACACGTACGTCATCTGTACTGGTTACAGAGAAAGTGATCACTCGTATTTGGTATAAGTATTCAAGAGTCTCCTGTATCAGTGGCATGAATTACTACCACAGCAAACAACAGACACGATTTTTTCCTTGTTTTCAACTCCCAGCAAATGAATTATTAACATTACCATCCATAGCATCCTCTGTATTCTCGTGTTCATATACCACAAACAATATAGATCAAATTATACCATTACTTTCTCATAAACCATATCTAACCATATTTTCATTAGGAATCGCTTTGTGTGCGGTCATAAGTTCAGTTCCTTTTATGTTAAAATGGATCAAGATCATACAACGTCTCTTCTCAGTACACTGAAACACATCTTCAAGTATAACCAGTGGGACATAGAACTCCCCTTTAATGTGGTCGGCCTCGAAATACTTACGAAACAAAACCGTCACTGCTGAAGTCAGAACAATGGACAAGCTGCCTCAGGAGAGAACTCAGTTCTTTTTGCACCAAAGTGCTAAACAGGGTGCTAACATTTGATTTGGGTCCGAGGTGGTGTGCGTAGTGACATGGTCAGGGAGAATATTTTGGTAAACAGAGAAGGGGTAGTGAAAGCTTTGCGAAAGATGAAAACCGGCAAGGCAGCGGGTTTGGATGGAATTGCGGTGGAATTTATTGAAAAAGGGCGTAACTGTGTTGTGACTGGTTGGTGAGGATATTCATTGTGTGTATGGCTCAAGGTGAGGTGCCTGAGGATTTGGGGAATGTATCCATAGTGTCATTGTACAAAGGCAAAGAGGATAAGGGTGAGTGTTCAAATTACAGAAGTATACGTTTGTTGAATATTCCTGGGAAATTATATGGGAGGGTATTGATTGAGAGGGTGAAGTCATGTATAGAGCATCAGACTGGGGAAGACCAGTGTGGATTCAGAAGTGGTAGAGGAAGTGTGGATCAGGTATTTGCTTTGAAAAAAATGTATGTGGGAAATACTTAGAAAAACAAATGGATTTGTATATAGCATTTATTGATTTGGAGAAGCCATATGATAGATTTGATAGAGATGCTCTGTGGAAGGTATTAAGAGTATATAGTGTGGGAGGCAAGTTGCTGGAAGCAGTGAAAAGTTTTTATAGCGGATGTAAGGCATGTGTACGAGTAGGAAGAGAGGAAAGTGAGTGATTTTCAGTGAATCTAGGTTTGCGGCAGGGGTGCGTGAATTTTCCATGGTTGTTTGATTTGTTTATGGATGGGGTTGCTAGGGAGGTGAATGCAAAAGTTTTGGAGAGAGGGTTAAGTATGCAGTTTCTTGTGGATGAGAGAGCTTAGGAGGTGAGTCAGTTTTTGTTGGCTGATGATACGGCGCTGGTGGCTGATTCGGGTGACAAACTGCAGAAGCTGGTGACGGAGTTTGGTAAAGTGTGTGAAAGAAGAAAGCTGAGAGTAAATGAGAATATAAGCAAGGTTATTTGGTACAGTAGGGTTAAGGGGCGACTCAATTCGGGAAGTAAGTTTAAATGAAGAAAAAATGGAGGAAGTGAAGTGTTTTAGATATCTGGGAGTGGATTTGGCGGCGAATGGAACCATAGAAGCGGAAGTGAATCACAGGGTGGGGGAGGGTGCAAAAGTTCTGGGAGCATTAAAAAATGTGTGGAAAGCGAGATCATTATCTCGGAAAGCAAAATTGGGTATGTTTCAAGGAAAAGTAGTTCCAACAATGTTATATGGTTGCGAGGCGTGGGCTATAGATAGGGTTGTGCGGAGGAGGGTGGATGTGTTGGAAATGAGATGCCTCTGGACAGTATGTGGTGTGAGGTGGTTTGATCGAGTAAATAATGAAAGGGTAAGAGAGATGTGTGGTAATAAATGAAATGTGGTTGAGAGAGCAGAAGAGGGTGTAATGAAATGGTTTGGTCACATGGAGAGAATGAGTGAAGAAAGATTGACAAAGAGGATATATATGTCAGAGGTGGAGGGAACGAAGAGAAGTGGGAGACCAAATTAGAGGTGGAAGGATGGAGTGAAAAAGATTTTGAGCGATCAGGGCCTGAATATGCAGGAGGGTGAAAGGTGTGAGAGGAATAGGGTAAATTGGAACGATGTGGTATACAGGAGGTCGACGAGCTGTCAATGGATTGAACCAGGGCATGTGAAGCGTCTGGAGTAAACCATGGAAAGATTTGTGGAGCCTGGACGTAGAAAGGGAGCTGGGGTTTCGGTGTATTATACATGACAGCAAGAGAGTAAGTGTGAACGAATGTGGCATTCATTGTCTCTTTCCTGGCGCAACCTCGCGCGCGTGCGGGGGGAGGGGGTTGTCATTTCATGTGTGGAGTCACAGCGATGGGAATGGATAAAGGCAGACAGTATATATATATATATATATATATATATATATATATATATATATATATATATATATATATATATATATATATATATATATATATATATATATATATATATGTAAATGTGTAAAAGGTTAAAGTTGAAAGTAAATGTGAATAGGAGCAAGTTTATCAGTTTTATGAGTAAAAAAAAACAGCTTATTTGGAGTGCGAGGTTGAATGGAGAGAACTTGGAAAAGAGCATTTGAACATGGGGAGAGGATGACTAAGACGGTATACATGTCAGAAGTGTAAAGAACAAGGAAAAAGGGGAAAGCAAGGAGGTGGAAGGAAGGAGCAGATGCTTTGAAAGCTCAGGGCCTGAATGTGCAGGAGTATGTGAGACTTGCAAGGGATAAAGCAAATTGGAATATTGTGGTTTACAAGGGATTATTTGCTGCTTAAAGACTGAAGTGGTGGATGAAACTTTCTTTCCACACTTGCCTCAATGCTCCCTTGCCCGTTCACCCACCCTGTGACTCACCTCAGTTTCCATGGTTCTATTCACTGCCATGTGCACTCCTAGGCATCTAAAACACTTCACTTCCTCCAAGTTTTTCCATTCGAACTCACACCCACAACTAACCATCTCTCTTTGCACCTCTAAAACTGATATCCTTGCTTTTGTTCGCATTAACTCTCAACTTTCCCCTTTCACACACTCTCAAACCCAAACGCCAACTTTTGCATTTTCTCACTTGAATCTGCCACCAGTGCTGTTTCATCAGCATACAATAACTGACCCACCTTCCAGGCTCACTACAAACTGCATGCCTTCTGGTCTTGCCTCTAAAGAGTTTCCAATAGATTTCCTGAGTATTTGTTCTTTGCTGGCTCCTCTTTCATGTCTTTCTCCATTCTCTTCTTTGCAGATCTTGCTATGACAAATAGGTCTTGGCACATTCCTTTATTTGAGTCCATACTGAACTTTCTTGGCTCAGGCAGTGCTAGAGATCGTAGGATGATCTCCCAAAGTAAATCTGGTATCAGCAATGAAGCTTGATAGCACAAAATGTCTTCAACCACAATGGTAATTTAGATCTTTAACTGACATTGAGTGTTGCATTTTGGTTACACTAAAACTTTACACACTTTTGTCAAATTGGAGTTGCACTTTTAAACAGTGACTTAGCTGCACTTGTTCACTTTCCTCAATGTTAGCCATTCACTTTCTTGAAAATTGGGTCTCCCTAGGGAAAAAAAATTCATTAAAGTTTTTAGAACTCCTGGCATTTGATTTGAACATGGGAAGCTTCCAGTCCCAGGCCCTATTGAACTCCCATATTTTGGTGTGCTCATTCTGAATATCCAATGTATATATCACTCATGGGCCCCTTCACATTTTAGTTCCCCCTCTTGCTTATACATAATAGCATTTATGAGCTGCAGACCCTCCAGAATCTTGGAAAAAAACGATCACTGCCTGGAACTCTTCTCTGGTGAGTGGGGGGCCATTTGTGAGTGTGTACCTGGGCTCAACCTGCAATTGGTAACACCAGGAGTAGGAAGTCACCTTCACCGAGGCTGTATCATCAGTGGGTAAAAAAGAGGACGATAATGTTTGAGAACCTTCCTGCCCCAATAGAGCCCACCTTAGCCTGATCCTTAATGAAGTTCAGCTTCATGTTGCAGGATACTCATGAAGGGTCCAGAGATTGCATATCTTTTTTTATGAAGGGTGTAATCACCTATTTTTACTGTATAGGTAAAGAGTACTACATTTGCACCCCAACTTTTGAAGACCCTTTACCTCTGCCAAGATATAGCCATGAGACAGAGCTAGCAGGTAGCACTCACTGTTGGAAAATGCAATGAAATATAGTTACATGTTTTCGAATGTTTATCCCTGGGGATAGGGGATTAAGAATACTTCCCACGTATTCCCTGCGTGTCGTAGAAGGCGACTAAAAGGGGAGGGAGCGGGGGGCTGGAAATCCTCCCCTCTCGTTTTTTTTTTTTTAAATTTTCCAAAAGAAGGAACAGAGGGGGCCAGTTGAGGATATTCCAAAAAAGGCCCAGTCCTCTGTTCTTAGCGCTACCTCGCTAACGCGGGAAATGGCGAATAGCTTAAAAGAAAGACAAAAAGATATATATATATATATATATATATATATATATATATATATATATATATATATATATATATATATATATATATATATATATATATATATATATATATTTATTTATTTTCTTATTATGTATATATATATATATATATATATATATATATATATATATATATATATATATATATATTTATTATTTCTTATATGTATATATATATATATATATATATATATATATATATATATATATATATATATATATATATATATATATATATATATATATATATATTCCATGGGGATAGGGGAGAAAGAATACTTCCCACGTATTCCCTGCGTGTCGTAGAAGGCGACTAAAAGAGGAGGGAGCGGAGGGCTGGAAATCCTCCCCTCTCGGTTTGTTTTTTTAATTTTTCAAAAGAAAGAACAGAAAATTGGGCCAGGTGAGGGCATTCCCTCAAAGGCCAAGTCCTCTGTTCTTAACGCTACCTCGTTAATGCGGGAAATGACGAATAGTTTGAAAGAAAAAGAAAGATATATATATATATATATATATATATATATATATATATATATATATATATATATATATATATTTATTTATTTTTTTATTATACTTTGTCGCTGTCTCCCGCGTTTGCGAGGTAGCGCAAGGAAACAGACGAAAGAAAAGGCCCAACCCCCCCCCCCATACACATGTATATACATACGTCCACACACGCAACTATACATACCTACACAGCTTTCCATGGTTTACCCCAGACGCTTCACATGCCTTGATTCAATCCACTGACAGCTCGTCAACCCCGGTATACCACATCGCTCCAATTCACTCTATTCCTTGCCCTCCTTTCACCCTCCTGCATGTTCAGGCCCCGATCACACAAAATCTTTCTCACTCCATCTTTCAACCTCCAATTTGGTCTCCCTCTTCTCCTCGTTCCCTCCACCTCCGACACATATATCCTCTTGGTCAATCTTTCCTCACTCATTCTCTCCATGTGCCCAAACCACTTCAAAACACCCTCTTCTGCTCTCTCAACCATACTCTTTTTATTTCCAAACATCTCTCTTACCCTTACGTTATTCACTCGATCAAACCACCTCACACCACACATTGTCCTCAAACATCTCATTTCCAGCACATCCATCCTCCTGCGCACAACTCTATCCATAGCCCACGCCTCGCAACCATACAACATTGTTGGAACCACTATTCCTTCAAACATACCCATTTTTGCTTTCCGAGATAATGTTCTCGACTTCCACACATTCTTCAAGGCCCCCAAAATTTTCGCCCCCTCCCCCACCCTATGATCCACCTCCGCTTCCATTGTTCCATCCGCTGCCAGATCCACTCCCAGATATCTAAAACACTTCACTTCCTCCAGTTTTTCTCCATTCATCTGGTAGCGGATGGAACCACGGAAGCGGAAGTGGATCATAGGGTGGGGGAGGGGGCGAAAATCCTGGTAGCCTTGAAAAATGTGTGGAAGTCGAGAACATTATCTCGGAAAGCAAAAATGGGTATGTTTGAAGGAATAGTGGTTCCAACAATGTTGTATGGTTGCGAGGCGTGGGCTATGGATAGAGTTGTGCGCAGGAGGATGGATGTGCTGGAAATGAGATGTTTGACGACAATGTGTGGTGTGAGGTGGTTTGATCGAGTAAGTAACGTAAGGGTAAGAGAGATGTGTGGAAATAAAAAGAGCGTGGTTGAGAGAGCAGAAGAGGGTGTTTTGAAATGGTTTGGGCACATGGAGAGAATGAGTGAGGAAAGATTGACCAAGAGGATATATGTGTCGGAGGTGGTGGGAACGAGGAGAAGTGGGAGACCAAATTGGAGGTGGAAAGATGGAGTGAAAAAGATTTTGTGTGATCGGGGCCTGAACATGAAGGAGGGTGAGAGGAGGGCAAGGAATAGAGTGAATTGGATCGATGTGGTATACCGGGGTTGACGTGCTATCAGTGAACTGAATCAGGGTGCGTGAGAAGTCTGGGGTAAACCATGGAAAGCTGTGTAGGTATGTATATTTGCGTGTGTGGACGTATGTATATATATGTGTATGGGGGTGGGTTGCGCCATTTCTTTCATCTGTTTCCTTGCGCTACCTCGCAAACGCCGGAGACAGCGACAAAGCAAAAAAAAAAAAAAAAAATATATATATATATAAATATATATATATATATATATATATATATATATATATATATATATATATATATATATATATATATATATATTTATATTCATTTTGCTTTGTCGCTGTCTCCTGCGTTTGCGAGGTAGCGCAAGAAAACAGACGGAAGAAATGGCCCAACCCACCCTCATACACAATGTATATACATACACGTCCACACACGCAAATATACATACCTATACATCTCAATATACACATATATATACACACACAGACACATACATATATACCCATGCACACAATTCACACTGTCTGCCTTTATTCAGTCCCATCGCCACCTCGCCACACATGGAATACTATCCCCCTCCCCCCTCATGTGTGCGAGGTAGCACTAGGAAAGGACAACAAAGGCCCAATTCTTTCACACTCAGTCTCTAGCTGTCATGCAATAATGCCCGAAATCACAGCTCACTTTCCACATCCTTGCCCCACACAACTTTCCATGGTTTACCCCAAATGCTTCACATGCCCTAATTCAATCCACTGACAGCACGTCAACCCCGGTATACCACATCGATCCAATGAACTCTATTCCTTGCCCTCCTTTCACCGTCCTGCATGTTCAGGCCCCGATCACAAAAAATCTTTTTCACTACATCTTTCCACCTCCAATTTGGTCTCCCACTTCTCGTTCCCTCCACCTCCGACACATATATCCTCTTGGTCAATCTTTCCTCACTCATTCTCTCCATGTGCCCAAACCAGTTCAAAACACCCTCTTCTGCTCTCTCAACCACGCTCTTTATATTTCCACACATCTCTCTTACTCTTACATTACTTACTCGATCAAACCACCTTACACCACACATTGTCCTCAAACATCTCATTTCCAGCACATCCACACACCTGCGCACAACTCTATCCATAGCCCACGCCTCGCAACCATAAAACATTGTTGGAACCACTATTCCTTCAAACATACCCATTTTTGCTTTCCAAGATAATGTTCTCGACTTCCACACATTCTTCAAGGCTCCCAGGATTTTCGACCCCTCCCCCACCCTATGATTCCCTTCCGCTTCCATGGCTCCATCCGCTGCCAGATCCACTTCCAGATATCAAAAACACTTTACTTCCTCCAGTTTTTCTCCATTCAAACATACCTCCCAATTCACTTGACCCTCAACCCTACTGTACCTAATTACCATGCTCTTATTCACATTTACTCCTAGCTTTCTTCTTTCACACACTTTACCAAACTCAGTCACCAGCTTCTGCAGTTTCTCACATGAATCAGCCACCAGCGCTGTATCATCAGCGAACAACAATTGACTCACTTCCCAAGCTCTCTAATCCACAACAGACTTCATACTTGCCCCTCTTTCCAAAACTCTTACATTTACCTCCCTAACAACCCAATCCATAAACAAATTAAACTGCCATGGAGACATCACACACCCCTGCCGCAAACCTATATTCACTGAGAACCAATCACTTCCTCTCTTCCTACACGTACACATGCCTTACATCCTCGATAAAAACTTTTCACTGCTTCTAACAACTTGCCTCCCACACCATATATTCTTAATACCTTCCACAGAGCATCTCTATCAACTCTATCATATGCCCTCTTCAGATCCATAAATGCTACATACAAATCCATTTGCTTTTCTAAGTATTTCTCACATATATTCTTCAAAGCAAACACCTGATCTACACATCCTCTACCACTTCTCAAACCACACTGCTCTTCCCCAATCTGATGCTCTGTATATGCCTTCACCCTATCAATCAATACTCTCCCATATAATTAACCAGGAATACTCAACAAACTTATACCTCTGTAATTTGAGCACTCACTCTTATCACCTTTGCCTTTATACAATGGCACTATGCACGCATTCCGCCAATCCTCAGGCACCATACCATGAGTCATACATACATTAAATGACCTTACCAACCAGTCAATAATACATATAATATATATATATATATATATATATATATATATATATATATATATATATATATATATATATATATATATATATATATATATATATATATATATATATATATATATATATATATATATATATATATATATATATATATATATATATATATATATATATATATATAATATATATATATATATTTTTTTTTGCTTTGTCGCTGTTTCCCGCGTTTGCGAGGTACCGCAAGGAAACAGACGAAAGAATTGGCCCAACCCACCCTCATACACATGTATATACATACGTCCACACGCGCAAATATACATACCTACACAGCTTTCCATGGTTTACCCCAGTCGCTTCACATGCCCTGATTCAATCCACTGACAGCAAGTCAACCCCGGTATACCACATCGATCCAATGCACTCTATTCCTTGCCCGCCTTTCACCCTCCTGCATGTTCAGGCCCTGATCACAAAAAATCTTTTTCACTTCATCTTTCCACCTTCAATTTGGTCTCCCACTTCTCCTCGTTCCCTCCAACTCTGACACCATATATCCTCTTGGTCAATCTTTCCTCACTCATTCTCTCCTTGTGCCCAAACCATTTCAAAACACCCTCTTCTGCTCTCACAATCACGCTCTTTTTATTTCCACACGTCTCTCTTACCCTTGCGTTACTTACTCGATCAAACCACCTCACACCACACATTGTCCTCAAACATCTCATTTTCAGCACATCCATCTTCCTGCGCACAACTCTATCCATAGCCCACGCCTCGCAACCATACAACATTGTTGGAACTACTATTCCATCAAACATACCCATTTTTGCTTTCCGAGATAATGTTCTCGACTTCCACACATTCTTCAAGGCTCCCAGGATTTTTTCCCCCTTCCCCACCCTATGATCCACTTCCTCTTCCATGGTTCCATCCGCTGCCAGATCCACTCCCAGATATCTAAAACACTTCACTTCCTCCAGTTTTTCTCCATTGAAACTTACCTCCCAATTGACTTGACCCTCAACCCTACTGTACCTAATAACCTTGCTCTTATTGACATTTACTCTTAACTTTGTTCTTTCACACACTTTAAAAAACTCAGTCACCAGCTTCTGCAGTTTCTCACATGAATCAGCCACCAGCGCTGTATCATCAGCGAACAACAACTGACTCACTTCCCAAGCTCTCTCATCCCCAACAGACTTAATACTTGCCCCTCTTTCCTAAACCCTTGAATTTACCTCCCTAACAACCCCATCCATAAACAAATTAAACAACCATGGAGACATCACACACCCCTGCCGCAAACCTACATTCACTGAGAACCAATCACTTTCCTCTATTCCTACACGTACACATGCCTTACATCCTCGATAAAAACTTTTCACTGCTTCTAACAACTTGCCTCCCACACCATATATTCTTAATACCTTCCAGAGACCATCTCTATCAACTCTATCATGTGCCTTCTCCAGATCCATAAATGCTACATACAAATCCATTTGCTTTTCTAAGTATTTCTCACATACATTCTTCAAAGCTGATGATACAGCGCTGGTGGCTGATTCATGTGAGAAACTGCAGAAGCTGGTGACTGAGTTTGGTAAAGTGTGTGGAAGAAGAAAGTTGAGAGTAAATGTGAATAAGAGCAAGGTTATTAGGTACAGTAGGGGTGAGGGTCAAGTCAATTGGGAGGTGAGTTTGAATGGAGAGAAACTGGAGGAAGTGAAGTGTTTTAGATATCTGGGAGTGGATCTGTCAGCGGATGGAACCATGGAAGCGGAAGTGGATCATAGGGTGGGGGAGGGGGCGAAAATTTTGGGAGCCTTGAAAAATGTGTGGAAGTCGAGAACATTATCTCGGAAAGCAAAAATGGGTATGTTTGAGGGAATAGTGGTTCCAACAATGTTGTATGGTTGCGAGGCGTGGGCTATGGATAGAGATGTGCGCAGGAGGATGGATGTGCTGGAAATGAGATGTTTGAGGACAATGTGTGGTGTGAGGTGGTTTGATCGAGTAAGTAACGTAAGGGTAAGAGAGATGTGTGGAAATAAAAAGAGCGTGGTTGAGAGAGCAGAAGAGGGTGTTTTGAAATGGTTTGGGCACATGGAGAGAATGAGTGAGGAGAGATTGACCAAGAGGATATATGTGTCGGAGGTGGAGGGAACGAGGAGAAGAGGGAGACCAAATTGGAGGTGGAAAGATGGAGTGAAAAAGATTTTGTGTGATCGGGGCCTGAACATGCAGGAGGGTGAAAGGAGGGCAAGAAATAGAGTGAATTGGAGTCATGTGGTATACAGGGGTTGACGTGCTGTCAGTGGATTGAAGCAAGGCATGTGAAGCGTCTGGGGTAAACCATGGAAAGCTGTGTAGGTATGTATATTTGCGTGTGTGGACGTGTGTATGTACATGTGTATGGGGGGGGGGGGTTGGGCCATTTCTTTCGTCTGTTTCCTTGCGCTACCTCGCAAACGCGGGAGACAGCGACAAAGTATAAAAAAAAAAAAAAAAAAAAAAAATTCTTCAAAGCAAACACCTGATCCACACATCCTCTACCACTTCTCAAACCACACTGCTCTTCCCCAATCTGATGCTCTGTATATGCCTTCACCCTCTTGATCAATACCCTTCCATATAATTTACCAGGAATACTCAACAAACTTATACCTCTGTAATTTGAGCACTCACTCTTATCCCCTTTGCCTTTGTACAATGGCACTATGCACGCATTCCGCCAATCCTCAGGCACCTCACCATGAGTCATACATACATTAAATAACCTTACCAACCAGTCAATAATACAGTCACCGTCTTGTTTAATAAATTCCACTGCAATACCATCCAAACGTGCTGCATTGCCGGCTTTCATCTTCCGCAAAGCTTTTACTACCTCTTCTCTGTTTACCAAATCATTTTCCCTAACCCTCTCACTTTGCACACCACCTCGACCAAAACACCCTATATCTGCCACTCTATCATCAAACACATTCAACAAACCTTCAAAATACTCACTCCATCTCCTTCTCACATCACCACTACTTGTTATCATCTCCCCATTTGAGCCCTTCACTGAAGTTCCCATTTGCTCCCTTGTCTTACGCACTTTATCTAACGCCTTCTAGAACATCTTTTTATTTTCCCTAAAATTTAATGATACTCTCTCACCCCAACTCTCATTTGCCCTCTTTTTCACCTCTTGCACCTTTCTCTTGACCTCCTGTCTCTTTCTTTTATACATCTCCCACTCAATTCCATTTTTTCCCTGCAAAAATCGTCCAAATGCCTCTCTCTTCTCTTTCACTAATAATCTTACTTCTTCATCCCACCACTCACTACCCTTTCTAATTAACCCACCTCCCACTCTTCTCATGCCACAAACATCTTTTGCGCAATCCATCACTGATTCCCTAAATTCATCCCATTCCTCCCCCACTCCCCTTACTTCCATTGTTCTCACCTTTTTCCATTCTGTACTCAGTCTCTCCTGGTACTTCCTTACACAAGTCTCCTTCCCAGGCTCACTTACTCTCACCACCCTCTTCACCCCAACATTCACTCCTTTTTTCTGAAAACCTGTACAAATCTTCACCCTAGCCTCCACAAGATAATGATCAGACGTCCCTCCAGTTGCACCTCTCTGCACATTAACATCCAAAAGTCTCTCTTTCGCGCGCCTGTCAATTAACACGTATTCCAATAACGCTCTCTGGGCATCTCTCCTACTTACATACGTATACTTATGTATATCTCGCTTTTTAAACCATGTATTCCCAATCACCAGTCCTTTTTTAGCACATAAATCTACAAGCTCTTCACCATTTCCATTTACAACAATGAACACCCCATGTATACCAATTATTCCCTCAACTGCCACATTACTCACCTTTGCATTCAAATCACCCATCACTATAACCCGGTCTCGTGCATCATAACCACTAACACACTCATTCAGCTGCTCCTAAAACACTTGCCTCTCATGATATTTCTTCTCATGCCCAGGCGCATATGCACCAATAATCACCCATCTCTCTCCATCAACTTTCATTTTTACCCATATTAATCGAGAATTTACTTCTTACATTCTATCACATACTCCCACTACTCCTGTTTCATGAGTACTGCTACTCCTTCCCTTGCTCTTGTCCTCTCACTAACCCCTGACTTTACTCCCAAGACATTCCCAAACCACTCTTCCCCTTTACCCTTGAGCTTCGTTTCACTCAGAGCCAAAACATCCAGGTTCCTTTCCTCAAACATACTACCTATCTCTCCTTTTTTCACATCTTGGTTACATCCACACACATTTAGACACCCCAGTCTGAGTCTTCGAGGAGGATGAGCACTCCCCGCGTGACTCCTTCTTCTGTTTCCCATTTTAGAAAGTTAAAAAAGTACAAGGAGGGGAGGATTTCTGGCCCCCCGATTCCGTTCCCTCTAGTCGCCTTCTACGACACGCGGGAATGCATAGGAAGTATTCTTTCACCCCTATCCCCAGGGATAATATATATATATATATACATACATACATATGTACACATACATACGGACATATACACACACACACACACATATACATATATATACATATGAAAAATGTAAGAAATAATTTAGAAAATTGAAACTTCTAGCTTGAAATGAAATGAAAAAATGAATGTCACATAATGGTTCAACCTCTGGCTATGGAAAAGGGAAATGTATAATTTATTTACACAAACGTCAAAAGTAGTTTTCATCAATTTAACCACTGTATCATACTGCCTGGTCCACTTGTCTTATCATGAAACTGGAATATTGGCTTATGATGTTTCTAATTTGTCTAGAGGGGACGGGAGCGGGGGGCCAGAAATCCTCCCCTCCTTGTATTTTTTAACTTTCTAAAATGGGAAGCAGAAGAAGGAGTCACGCGGGCAGTGCTCATCCTCCTCGAAGGCTCAGACTGGGGTGTCTAAGTGTGTGTGGATGTAACCAAAATGTGAAAAAAGGAGAGATAGGTAGTATGTTTGAGGAAAGGAACCTGGATGTTTTGGCTCTGAGTGAAACGAAGCTCAAGGGTAAAGGGGAAGAGTGGTTAGGGAATGTCTTGGGAGTAAAGTCAGGGGTTAGTGAGAGGACAAGAACAAGGGAAGGAGTAGCAGTACTCCTGAAACAGGAGTTGTGGGAGTATGTGATAGAATGTAAGAAAGTAAATTCTCGATTAATATGGGTAAAACTGAAAGTTGATGGAGAGAGATGGGTGATTATTGGAGCATATGCACCTGGGCATGAGAAGAAAGATCATGAGAGGCAAGTGTTTTGGGAGCAGCTGAATGAGTGTGTTAGTGGTTTTGATGCACGAGACCGGGTTATAGTGATGGGTGATTTGAATGCAAAGGTGAGTAATGTGGCAGTTGAGGGAATAATTGGTATACATGGGGTGTTCAGTGTTGTAAATGGAAATGGTGAAGAGCTTGTAGATCTATGTGCTGAAAAAGGACTGGTGATTGGGAATACATGGTTTAAACAGCGAGATATACATAAGTATACGTATGTAAGTAGGAGAGATGCCCAGAGAGCGTTATTGGATTACGTGTTAATTGACAGGCGCGCGAAAGAGAGACTTTTGGATGTTAATGTGCTGAGAGGTGCAACTGGAGGGATGTCTGATCATTATCTTGTGGAGGCTAGGGTGAAGATTTGTATGGGTTTTCAAAAAAGAAGAGTGAATGTTGGGGTGAAGAGGGTGATGAGAGTAAGTGAGCTTGGGAAGGAGACTTGTGTGAGGAAGTACCAGGAGAGACTGAGTACAGAATGGAAAAAGGTGAGAACAATGGAAGTAAGGGGAGTGGGGGAGGAGTGGGATGTATTTAGGGAATCAGTGATGGATTGCCCAAAAGATGCTTGTGGCATGAGAAGAGTGGGAGGTGGGTTGATTAGAAAGGGTAGTGAGTGGTGGGATGAAGAAGTAAGATTATTAGTGAAAGAGAAGAGAGAGGCATTTGGACGATTTTTGCAGGGAAAAAATGCAATTGAGTGGGAGATGTATAAAAGAAAGAGACATGAGGTCAAGAGAAAGGTGCAAGAGGTGAAAAAGAGGGCAAATGAGAGTTGGGGTGAGAGAGTATCATTAAATTTTAGGGAGAATAAAAAGATGTTCTGGAAGGAGGTAAATAAAGTGCGTAAGACACGGGAGCAAAAGGGAACTTCAGTGAAGGGCGCAAATGGGGAGGTGATAACAAGTAGTGGTGATGTGAGGAGATGGAGTGAGTATTTTGAAGGTTTGTTGAATGTGTTTGATGATAGAGTGGCAGATATAGGGTGTTTTGGTCGAGGTGATATGCAAAGTGAGAGGGCTAGGGAAAATGATTTGGTAAACAGAGAAGAGGTAGTAAAAGCTTTGCGGAAGATGAAAGCCGGCAAGGCAGCAGATTTGGATGGTATTGTAGTGGAATTCATTAAAAAAGGGTGTGACTGTAATGTTGACTGGTTGGAAAGGTTATTCAATGTATGTATGACTCATGGTGAGGTGCCTGAGGATTGGCGGAATACGTGCATTGTGCCATTGTAGAAAGGCAAAAGGGATAAGAGTGAATGCTCAAATTACAGAGATATAAGTTTGTTGAGTATTCCTGGTAAATTATATGGGAGGGTATTGATTGAGAGGGTGAAAGCATGTACAGAGAATCAGATTGGGGAAGAGCAGTGTGGTTTCAGAAGTGGTAAAGGATGTGTGGATCAGGTGTTTTCTTTGAAGAATGTATGTGAGAAATACTTAGAAAAGCAAATGGATTTGTATGTAGCCTTTATGGATCTGGAGAAGGCATATGATAGAGTTGATAGAGATGCTCCGCGGAAGGTATTAAGAATATATGGTGTGGGAGGCAAGTTGTTAGAAGCAGTGAAAAGTTTTTATCGAGGATGTAAGGCATGTGTACGTGTAGGAAGAGAGGAAAGTGATTGGTTCTCAGTGAATGTAGAATTGCGGCAGTGGCGTGTGATGTCTCCATGGTTGTTTAATTTGTTTATGGATGGGGTTGTTAGGGAGGTGAATGCAAGAGTTTTGGAAAGAGGTGCAAGTATGAAGTCTGTTGGGGATGAGAGAGCTTAGGAAGTGCGTCAGTTGTTCGCTGATGATACAGCGCTGGTGGCTGATTCATGTGAGAAACTGCAGAAGCTTATGACTGAGTTTGGTAAAGTGTGTGAAAGAAGAAAGTTAAGAGTAAATGTGAATAAGATCAAGGTAATTAGGTATAGTAGGGTTGAGGGTCAAGTCAATTGTGAGGTAAGTTTGAATGGAGAAAAACTGGAGGAAGTAAAGTGTTTTAGATATCTGGGAGTGGATCTGGCAGTGGATGGAACCATGGAAGCCTAAGTGGATCATAGTGTGGGGGCGGGGTCGAAAATCCTGGGAGTCTTGAAGAATGTGTGGAAGTCGAGAACATTATCTCGGAAAGCAAAAATGGGTTAGTTTGAAGGAATAGTGGTTCTAACAATGTTGTATGGTTGCGAGGCGTGGGCTATGGATAGAGTTGTGCGCATGAGGATGGATGTGCTTAAAATGAGATGTTTGAGGACAGTGTGTGGTGTGAGGAGGTTTGATCGAGTAAGTAACGTAAGGGTAAGAGAGATGTGTGGAAATAAAAAGAGCGTGGTTGAGAGAGCAGAAGAGGGTGTTTTGAAATGGTTTGGGCATAGGAGAGAATGATTGAGGAAAGATTGACCAAGAGGATATATGTGTCGGAGGTGGAGGGAACGAGGAGAAGTGGGAGACCAAATTGGAGGTGGAAAGATGGAGGGAAAAAGATTTTGTGTGATCGAAGCCTGAACATGGAGGAGGGTGAAAGGAGGGCAAGGAATAGAGTGAATTGGATCGATGTGGATTGAATCAGGGCATGTGAAGCGTCTGGGGTAAACCATGTAAAGCTGTGTAGGTATGTATATTTGCGTGTGTGGACGTATGTATATACATGTGTTTGAGGGTGGGTTGGGCCATTTCTTTCGTCTGTTTCCTTGCGCTACCTCGCAAACGCGGGAGACAGCGACAAAGCAAAAAAAAAAAAAGATATATATATATATATATATATATATATATATATATATATATATATATATATATATTATTTTTTTTTTTTTTTTTTTGTCGCTGTCTCCCGCGTTTGCGAGGTAGCGCAAGGAAACAGACGAAAGAAATGGCCCAACCCACCCCCATACACATGTATATACATACGTCCACACACGGAAATATACATAGCTACACAGCTTTCCATGGTTTACCCGAGACGCTTCACATGCCCTGATTCAATCCACTGACAGCACGTCAACCCCGATATACCACATCGCTCCAATTCACTCTATTCCTTGACCTCCTTTCACCCTCCTGCATGTTCAGGCCCCGATCACACAAAATCTTTTTCACTCCATCTTTCCACCTCCAATTTGGTCTACCTCTTCTCCTCGTTCCCTCCACCTCCGACACATATATCCTCTTGGTCAATCTTTCCTCACTCATTCTCTCCATGTGCCCAAACCATTTCAAAACACCCTCTTCTGCTCTCTCAGCCACGCTCTTTTTATTTCCACACATCTCTCTTACCCTTACGTTACTTACTCGATCAAACCACCTCACACCACACATTGTCCTCAAACATCTCATTTCCAGCACATCCATCCTCCTGCGCACAACTCTATCCATAGCCCACGCCTCGCAACCATACAACATTGTTGTATATATATATATATATATATATATATATATATATATATATATATATATATATATATATATATATATATATATAGACATTGAAGCTTATTGATACAGTGGTTAAATTGATGAGAACTGCTATTGACGTTTGTGTAAATAAATTATACATTTTCTTTTTTCCATAGCCAGATGTTGAACCATTATGTGACATTCTTCTTTTTTTCATTCATTTCAAGCTAGAAGTTTCAGTTTTCTAAATTGTTTCTTACATTTCTCATATGTATATATATGTGTGTGTGTGTGTGTGTATATGTTCGTATGTATGTGTATGTGTGTGTATGTGTATATGTATATATATGTGTATATTATCCCTGGGGATAGGGGTGAAAGAATACTTCCCACGTATTCCTCGCGTGTCGTAGAAAGCGACTAGAGGGGACGCGAGCGGGGGGCCAGAAATCCTCCCCTCCTTGTATTAACTTTCTAAAATGGGAAACAGAAGAAGGAGTCACGCGGGGAGTGCTCATCCTCCTCGAAGGCTCAGAGTGGGGTGCCTAAATGTGTGTGGATGTAACCAAGATGTGAAAAAAGGAGAGATAGGTAGTATGTTTGAGGAAAGGAACTTGGATGTTTTGGCTCTGATTGAGACGAAGCTCAAGGGTAAAGGGGAAGAGTGGTTTGGGAATGTCTTGGGAGTAAATTCAGGGGTTAGTGAGAGGACAAGAGCAAGGGAAGGAGTAGCAATACTCCTGAAACAGGAGTTGTGGGAGTATGTGATAGAGTGGAAGAAAGTAAATTCTCGATTAATATGGGTAAAACTGAAAGTTGATGGAGAGAGGTGGGTGATTATTGGAGCATATGCACCTGGGCATGAGAAGAAAGATCAAGAGAGGCAAGTGTTTTGGGAGCAGCTGAACGAGTGTGTTAGTGGTTTTGATGCACGAGACCGGGTCATAGTGATGGGTGATTTGAATGCAAAGGTGAGTAATGTGGCAGTTGAGGGAATAATTGGTATACATGGGGTGTTCAGTGTTGTAAATGGAAATGGTGAAGAGCTTGTAGATTTATGTGCTGAAAAAGGACTGATGATTGGGAATACCTGGTTTAAAAAGCGAGATATACATAAGTATACTTATGTAAGTATGAGAGATGGCCAGAGAGCGTTATTGGATTACGTGTTAATTGACAGGCGTGCGAAAGAGAGACTTTTGGATGTTAATGTGCTGAGAGGTGCAACTGGAGGGATGTCTGATCATTATCTTGTGGAGGCTAAGGTGAAGATTTGTATGGGTTTTCAGAAAAGAAGAGTGAATGTTGGGGTGAAGAGGGTGGTGAGAGTAAGTGAGCTTGAGAAGGAGACCTGTGTGAGGAAGTACCAGGAGAGACTGCGTACAGAATGGAAAAAGGTGAGAACAATGGAAGTAAGGGGAGTGGGGGAGGAATGGGATGTATTTAGGGAATCAGTGATGGATTGCGCAAAAGATGCTTGTGGCATGAGAAGAGTGGGAGGTGGGTTGATTAGAAAGGGTAGTGAGTGGTGGGATGAAGAAGTAAGAGTATTAGTGAAAGAGAAGAGAGAGGCATTTGGACGATTTTTGCAGGGAAAAAATGCAATTGAGTGGGAGATGTATAAAAGAAAGAGACAGGAGGTCAAGAGAAAGGTGTAAGAGGTGAAAAAAAGGGCAAATGAGAGTTGGGGTGAGAGAGTATCATTAAATTTTAGGGAGAATAAAAAGATGTTCTGGAAGGAGGTAAATAAAGTGCGAAAGACAAGGGAGCAAATGGGAACTTCGGTGAAGGGCGCAAGTGGGGAGGTGAAAACAAGTAGTGGTGATGTGAGAAGGAGATGGAGTGAGTATTTTGAAGGTTTGTTGAATGTGTTTGCTGATAGAGTGGCAGATATAGGGTGTTTTGGTCGAGGTGGTGTGCAAAGTGAGAGGGTTAGGGAAAATGATTTGGTAAACAGAGAAGAGGTAGTGAAAGCTTTGCGGAAGATGAAAGCCGGCAAGGCAGCAGGTTTGGATGGTATTGCAGTGGAATCTATTAAAAAAGGGGGTGACTGTATTGTTGACTGGTTGGTAAGGTTATTTAATGTATGTATGACTCATGGTGATGTGCCTGAGGATTGGCGGAATGCGTGCATAGTGCCATTGTACAAAGGCAAAGGGGATAAGAGTGAGTGCTCAAATTACAGAGGTATAAGTTTGTTGAGTATTCCTGGTAAATTATATGGGAGGGTATTGATTGAGAGGGTGAAGGTATGTACAGAGCATCAGATTGGGGAAGAGCAGTGTGGTTTGAGAAGTGGTAGAGGATGTGTGGATCAGGTGTTTGCTTTGAAGAATGTATGTGAGAAATACTTAGAAAAGCAAATGGATTTGTATGTAGCATTTATGGATCTGGAGAAGGCATATGATAGAGTTGATAGAGATGCTCTGTGGAAGGTATTAAGAATATATGGTGTGGGAGGAAAGTTGTTAGAAGCAGTGAAAAGTTTTTATCGAGGATGTAAGGCATGTGTACGTGTAGGAAGAGAGGAAAGTGATTGGTTCTCAGTGAATGTAGGTTTGCGGCAGGGGTGTGTGATGTCTCCATGGTTGTTTAATTTGTTTATGGATGGGGTTGTTAGGGAGGTAAATGCAAGAGTTTTGGAAAGAGGGGCAAGTATGAAGTCTGTTGCTGATGAGAGAGCTTGGGAAGTGAGTCAGTTGTTGTTCGCTGATGATACAGCGCTGGTGGCTGATTCATGTGAGAAACTGCAGAAGCTGGTGACTGAGTTTGGAAAAGTGTGTGGAAGAAGAAAGTTAAGAGTAAATGTGAATAAGAGCAAGGTTATTAGGTACAGTAGGGTTGAGGGTCAAGTCAATTGGGAGGTGAGTTTCAATGGAGAAAAACTGGAGGAAGTGAAGTGTTTTAGATATCTGGGAGTGGATCTGGCAGCGGATGGAACCATGGAAGTGGAAGTGGATCATAGGGTGGGGGAGGGGGCGAAAATCCTGGGGGCCTTGAAGAATGTGTGGAAGTCGAGAACATTATCTCGGAAAGCAAAAATGGGTATGTTTGAAGGAATAGTGGTTCCAACAATGTTGTATGGTTGCGAGGCGTGGACTATGGATAGAGTTGTGCGCAGGAGGATGGATGTGCTGGAAATGAGATGTTTTAGGACAATGTGTGGTGTGA
Organism: Panulirus ornatus; assembly: GCF_036320965.1. NCBI lineage: Eukaryota > Metazoa > Arthropoda > Malacostraca > Decapoda > Palinuridae > Panulirus > Panulirus ornatus. The sequence goes on along the minus strand of NC_092245.1, from coordinate 173,562 downwards.
GGTGGTTTGATCGAGTGAGTAACGTAAGGGTAAGAGAGATGTGTGGAAATAAAAAGAGCGTGGTTGAGAGAGCAGAAGAGGGTGTTTTGAAGTGGTTTGGGCACATGGAGAGGATGAGTGAGGAAAGATTGACCAAGAGGATATATGTGTCGGAGGTGGAGGGAACAAGGAGAAGAGGGAGACCAAATTGGAGGTGGAAAGATTGAGTGAAAAAGATTTTGTGTGATCGGGGCCTGAACATGCAGGAGGGTGAAAGGAGGGCAAGGAATAGAGTGAATTGGAGCGATGTGGTATACCGGGGTTGACGTGCTGTCAGTGGATTGAAGCAGGGCATGTGAAGCGTCTGGGGTAAACCATGGAAAGCTGTGTAGGTATGTATATTTCCGTGTATGGACGTATGTATATACATGTGTTTGGGGGGGGCCCATTTCTATCGTCTGTTTCCTTGCGCTACCTCGCAAACGCGGGAGACAGCGACAAAGTATAATAATATAAAAAAAAAATATATATATGGGGAGGGATTGGCCGGGGGGATGTGTGTGTCGGGGGTGGTGGGAGCGAGGAGGGGTGGGAGGCCGGGTTGGAGGTGGAAAGGTGGAGTGAGGGAGATTTTGAGTGATCGGGGCCTGAACGTGCGGGGGGGTGGGGGGCGGGCGGGGAGTGGAGTGAGTTGGATCGGTGTGGTTTGCCGGGGTCGATGTGCTGTCAGTGGATTGAGTCGGGGCGTGTGGGGCGTCTTGGGTAAACCATGGAAAGTTCTGTGGGGCCTGGATGTGGAAAGGGAGCTGTGGTTTCGGGCATTATTGCATGACAGCTAGAGACTGAGTGTGAATGAATGGGGCCTTTGTTGTCTTTTCCTGGTGCTACCTCGCACACATGAGGGGGGAGGGGGATGTTATTCCATGTGTGGCGAGGTGGCGATGGGAATGAATAAAGGTAGACAGTGTGAATTGTGTGCATGTGTATGTGTGTATATACATGTGTACATTAATATGTATGGGTATGTATATTTGCGTGTGGGGACGTGTACGTATATACATGTGTGTGGGGGTGGGTTGGGCCGTTTCTTTCGTCTGTTTCCTTGCGCTGCCTCGCAATCGTGGGAGACAGCGACAAAGCAAAACAAATATATGAATATATATATTCAGAGACAGACAGTCGTACAGCGGACACAAGACGTAGAAGAAGTATTAAGAAGAGGAGCAAGGCAGTCGGACCATGATACATCGAGAAGCTTTTTGATGCTGCCACAGTCACCTGTTTGGTGTCCCTGGGGATATGGGAGAAAGAATACTTCCCACGTATTCCCTGCGTGTCATAGAAGGCTACTAAAAGGGGAGGGAGCGGGGGGCTGGAAATCCTCCCCTCTTGATTTCTTTTTTTTTAATTTTCCAGAAGAAGGAACAGAGAAGGGGGCCTGGTGAGGATATTCCCTCAGAGGCCCAGTCCTCTATTCTTAACGCTACCTTGCTAATCCGGGAAATGGCGAATAGTTTGAAAGAAAAGAAAATATATATATATATCCCTGGGGATAGCGGAGAAAGAATACTTCCCACGTATTCCCTGCGTGTCGTAGAAGGCGACTAAAAGGGGAGGGAGCGGGTGGCTGGAAATCCTCCCCTTTCTTGTTTTTTTTTAATTTTCCAAAAGAAGCAACAGAGAAGTTGGTCAGGTGAGGATATTCCCTCTAAGGCCCAGTTCTCTGTTCTTAACGCTACCTCGCTAACGCGGGAAATGGCAAATAGTATGGAAAAAAAAAAAAAAAGAAATATATATATATATATATATATATATATATATATATATATATATATATATATATATATATATATATATATATATATATATATATATATATATATATATATATATATATATATATATATATATATATATATATATATATATATATATATATATATATATATATATATATATATATATATATATATATATATATATATATATATGTGTGAGTGTGTGTGTGTGTGTGTGTGTGTGCGTGTGTGTGTGTGTGTGTGTGAGTTTATTTATCATTTACTATATTCTGTCGATGTCTACCACGTCAGAGAGGTAGCGCAAGGAAACAGACGAAAGAGAAGCCCAACTCACCCACATACACACTTGTACACATACAGGTCCACACACGCACACATACATACCTACACATCTCAACGTATACATATATATACACACACAGACTTATACATATATACAGAGGTACTAATTTCATACTGTCTACCCTTATTCATTCCTGTTGCCAACCCGCCACACATGAAATGACAACTTCCTCCCGCATGTGCGGGAGGTAGCACTAGGAAAAGACAATAAAGGACAAATTCGTTCACACCTATTCTCTAGCGATTATGTATAATGCACCAAAACCACAGCTACCTTTCCACATCTAGGCTCCACAAAACTTGCCATGGTTTACAACAGACGATTCACATGGCCTGGTTCAACCTATTGACAGCACGTCGACCCCGGTATACCACATCGTTCCAATTCCCTCTATTGATTGCACGCTTTTCACCCTCCTGCATGTTCAGGCCACGATCACTGAAAATCTTTTTCACTCCATCTATGCACCTCCAACTTGGTCTCCCACTTCTCCTCGACCCCCACACCTCTGACACATATATCCTCTTTGTCAATATTTCCTCCCTCATTATCTCCATACGACCAAACCATTTCAAAGCACCCTCTTCTGCTCTCTCAACCACACTCTTTTTATTACCACACATCTCTCTTACCTTTTCATTTCTTACTCGGTCAAACCACCTCACGCCATATATTGTCCTCAAGCATCTCTTTTCCAACACATCCACCCTCCTCCGCACAACTCAATCTAGAGCCGAGCCTAGCAACCATATAACTTTGTCGGAACGACTATTCCTTCTAACATACCCATTTTTCCTTTCCGAGATCATGTTCTCGACTACCACACATTATTCAACGCTCCCAGAACTTTCGCCGCCTCCCCCACATTATGACACACTTCAGCTTCCATGGTTCCATCCGTTGCAAAATCAACTCCTAGGTATATAAAGCACCTCACTTCCTCTAGTTTTTCTCCATTTAAACGTACCTCCCGATTGACTTTTCCCTCAACCCTAATGTACCTATTAACCTTCCCCTTTTTCACATTTACTCTCAACTTTCTTCTTTCACTCACTTTAAGAAACCTAATCACCAGCTTCTGCAGTTTCTCACCCGAATCAGCCACCAGCGATTGATCACCGGGAACAACAACAGCCTGCATACTTGTCCCTCTCTCCAAAACCCTTGCATTCACCTCCCTAACAACCCCATCCATAAATAGATTAAACAACAATGGAGACTTTACGCACCCCTGCCGAAAACCGACATTCACTGAGAACCAATCACTTTTCCCTCTTCCCACTCGTACACAAGCCTTACATCCTCGATGAAAACTTTTCACTGCCTCTAACAACTTGCCTCCCATACTATAGATTCTTATTACCTTCGACAGAGCATCTCTATCAACTCTATCATATGCCTTGCTCAGATCCATAAATACTACAAAAATACCCATTTGCTTTTCTAAGTATAAATACATTTTTTTTTTTTTTTTATACTTTGTCGCTGTCTCCCGCGTTTGCGAGGTAGCGCAAGGAAACAGACGAAAGAAATGGCCCAACCCACCCCCATACACATGTATATACATACGTCCACACACGCAATTATACATACCTACACAGCTTTCCATGGTTTACCCCAGACGCTTCACATGCCTTGATTCAATCCACTGACAGCACGTCAGCCCCGGTATACCACATCGCTCCAATTCACTCTATTCCTTGCCCTCCTTTCACCCTCCTGCATGTTCAGGCCCCGATCACACAAAATCTTTTTCACTCCATCTTTCCACCTCCAATTTGGTCTCCCTCTTCTCCTTGTTCCCTCCACCTCCGACACATATATCCTCTTGGTGAATCTTTCCTCACTCATCCTCTCCATGTGCCCAAACCACTTCAAAACACCCTCTTCTGCTCTCTCAACCACGCTCTTTTTATTTCCACACATCTCTCTTACCCTTACGTTACTCACTCGATCAAACCACCTCACACCACACATTGTCCTCAAACATCTCATTTCCAGCACATCCATCCTCCTGCGCACAACTCTTTCCATAGCCCACTCCTCGCAACCATACAACATTGTTGGAACCACTATTCCCTCAAACATACCCACTTTTGCTTTCCGAGATAATGTTCTCGACTTCCACACATTCTTCAAGGCCCCCAGAATTTTCGCCCCCTCCCCCACCCTATGATCCACTTCCGCCTCCATGGTTCCATCCGCTGCCAGATCCACTCCCAGATATCTAAAACACTTCACTTCCTCCAGTTTTTCTACATTCAAACTCACCTCCCAATTGACTTGACCCTCAACCCTACTGTACCTAATAACCTTGCTCTTATTCACATTTACTCTTAACTTTCTTCTTCCACACACTTTACCAAACTCAGTCACCAGCTTCTGCAGTTTCACACATGAATCAGCCACCAGCGCTGTGTCATCAGCGAACAACAACTGACTCACTTCCCAATATATATATATATATATATATATATATATATATATATATATATATATATATATATATATATATATATATATATATATATATATATATATATATATTTTTGCTTTGTCGCTGTCTCCTGCGTTTGCGAGGTAGCGCAAGGAAACAGACGAAAGAAATGGCCCAACCCGCCCCCATACACATGTATATACATACGTCCACACACGCAAATATACATACCTACACAGCTTTCCATGGTTTACAACAGACGCTTCACATGACTTGATTCAATCCACTGACAGCACGTCAACCCCGATATACCACATCGCTCCAATTCACTCTATTCCTTGCCCTCCTTTCACCCTCCTGCATGTTCAGGCCCCGATCACACAAAATCTTTTTCACACCATCTTTCCACCTCCAATTTGGTCTCCCTCTTCTCCTCGTTCCCTCCACCTCCGACACATATATCCTCTTGGTCAATCTTTCCTCACTCATTCTCCTCATGTGCCCAAACCATTTCAAAACACCCTCTTTCGCTCTCTCAACCACGCTCTTTTTATTTCCACACATCTCTCTTACCCTTACGTTACTTACTCGATCAAACCACCTCACATCACACACATTGTCCTCAAACATCTCATTTCCAGCACATCCATCCTCCTACGCACAACTCTATCCATATCCCACGCCTCGCAACCATACAACATTGTTGGAACCACTATTCCTTCAAACATACCCATTTTTGCTTTCCGAGATAATGTTCTCGATTTCCACACATTCTTCAAGGCTCCCAGAATTTTCGCCCCCTCCCCCACCCTATGATCAACTTCCGCTTCCATGGTTCCATCCGCTGCCAGATCCACTCCCAGATATCTAAAACACTTCACCTCCTGCAGTTTTTCTCCATTCAAACTCACCTCCCAATTGACTTGACCCTCAAACCTACTGTACCTAATAACCTTGCTCTTATTCACATTTACTCTTAACTTTCTTCTTTCACACACTTTACCAAACTCAGTCACCAGCTTCTGCAGTTTCTCACATGAATCAGCCACCAGCGCTGTATCATCAGCGAACAACAACTGACTCACTTCCCAAGCTCTCTCATCCCCAACAGACTTCATACTTGCCCCTCTTTCCAAAACTCTTGCATTCACCTCCCTAACAACCCCATCCATAAACAAATTAAACAACCACGGAGACATCACACATCCCTGCCGCAAACCCACATTCACTGAGAATCAATCACTTTCCTCTCTTCCTACACGTACACATGCCTTACATCCTCGATAAAAACTTTTCACTGCTTCTAACAACTTGCCTCCCACACCATATATTCTTAATACCTTCCACAGAGCATCTCTATCAACTCTATCATATGCCTTCTCCAGATCCATAAATGCTACATACAAATCCATTTGCTTTTCTAAGTATTTCTCACATACATTCTTCAAAGCAAACACCTGATCCACACATCCTCTGCCACTTCTCAAACCACACTGCTCTTCCCCAATCTGATGCTCTGTACATGCCTTCACCCTCTCAATCAATATTTTCCCATATAATTTACCAGGAATACTCAACAAACTTATACCTCTGTAATTTGAGCACTCACTCTTATCCCCTTTGCCTTTGTACAATGGCACTATGCACGCATTCCGCCAATCCTCAGGCACCTCACCATGAGTCATACATACATTAAATAACCTTACCAACCAATCAACAATACAGTCACCCCCTTTTTTAATAAATTCCACTGCAATACCATCCAAACCTGCTGCCTTGCCGGCTTTCATCTTCCGCAAAGCTTTTACTACCTCTTCTCTGTTTACCAACTCATTTTCCCTAACCCTCGCACTTTGCACACCACCTCGACCAAAACACCCTATATCTGCCACTCTATCAGCAAACACATTCAACAAACCTTCAAAATACTCACTCCATCTCCTTCTCACATCACCACTACTTGTTATCACCTCCCCATTTGCGCCCTTCATTGAAGTTCCCATTTGCTCCCTTGTCTTACGCACTTTATTTACCTCCTTCCAGAACATCTTTTTATTCTCCCTAAAATTTAATGATACTCTCTCACTCCAACTCTCATTTGCCCTTTTTTTCACCTATTGCACCTTTCTCTTGACCTCCTGTCTCTTTCTTTTATACATCTCCCACTCAATTGCATTTTTTCCCTGCAAAAATCGTCCAAATGCCTCTCTCTTTTCTTTCACTAATACTCTTACTTCTTCATCGCACCACTCACTACCCTTTCTAATCAACCCACCTCCCACTCTTCTCATGCCACAAGCATCTTTTGCGCAAGCCATCACTGATTCCCTAAAAACATCCCATTCCTCCCCAACTCCCCTTACTTCCATTGTTCTCACCTTTTTCCATTCTGTACTCAGTCTCTCCTGGTACTTCCTCACACAAGTCTCCTTCCCAAGCTCACTTACTCTCACCACCCTCTTCACCCCAACATTCACTCTTCTTTTCTGAAAACCCATACAAGTCTTCACCTTAGCCTCCACAAGATAATGATCAGACATCCCTCCAGTTGCACCTCTCAGCACATTAACATCCAAAAGTCTCTCTTTCGCGCGCCTGTCAATTAACACGTAATCCAATAACGCTCTCTGGCCATCTCTCATACTTACATAAGTATACTTATGTATATCTCGCTTTTTAAACCAGGTATTCCCAATCATCAGTCTTTTTTCAGCACATAAACCTACAAGCTCTTCACCATTTCCATTTACAACACTGAACACCCCATGTATACCAATTATTCCCTCAACTGCCACATTACTCACCTTTGCATTCAAATCACCCAACACTATAACCCGGTCTCGTGCATCAAAACCACTAACACACTCATTCAGCTGCTCCCAAAACACTTGCCTCTCATGATCTTTCTTCTCATGCCCAGGTGCATATGCACCAATAATCACCCATCTCTCTCCATCAACTTTCATTTTTACCCATATTAATCGAGAATTTACTTTCTTACATTCTATCACATATATATATTATATAGTTATATATTATATATTATATAATTATATATTATATATTCTATCACATATATATATTATATAAATATATATATATTATCATCATGTCAATCTATGTTCCTAAGGGCATTACGTATTTGCAGTCGAGAGTTTATTGATGATGAGTTTGAGTAGATATATTCTATTGGATCTAAGTTAAAGTACCCTAGATCTTTCATTGATAAATCCATTAAGATAGCAAAGAAATCATTTTATAGAGTTGAGCCCAAACCTCCTATTGAAACTAAGAGTCTTTTAGTTTTCCCTTTTGATAATAATTTCACTTTGCTTCCCATGTTGCTTAAATCCTTTAATGTAAATGTTGTCTTTAGCAACAATAATACTATAAAGAATATCTTAATCAGGAATTCACAAGAAAATTCTCTTGATTGCATCTGTAAAGAGCCTTGTGGAAACTCTGACAAATTTTATGTTGGTCAGACTGGTAAGGATCTTTCTGTTAGACTTAAGCAACATAAATATAGTATTAGAACGGGACAAGAATCAAATACCTTGTTTGATCATGTTAAAAACTATGATCATTGTATTGACTGTAGTAACGCCATCTCAGTTATTAACTCTAACTCTATTACCAAGAAAAATATCATTGAATCTTCTATTATTGAAGACACAAAGTATTATAATCTTAATATTAGTGACGGTCAATACAAATTAGATAGCTTTATTGTAAATAAGATTTGTAAAACGATTAGTTTCTGAACGCTCGTTGTATGTTTTGGACAATCGCATGTTTACCAGATCGCGTCCAAGCTTCGTCTCTTCAATGTATATCAACTGACTGTTATATTTCGCTCTTGTGTCTTCCGTGCTGATGTGATTATTACACGAAAGTGCACTTGGGAACTTTTCCTGTTTCATTTTCCCCGTGGAATCATAGGTGAGAACAATGGAAGTAAGGGGAGTGGGGGAGGAATGGGATATATTTAGGAAATCAGTGATGACTTCCGCAAAAGATGCTTGTGGCATGAGAACCGTGGGAGGTGGGTTGATTAGATAGGGTAGTGAGTGGTGCGATGAAGAAGTAAGATTATTAGTGAAAGAGAAGAGAGAGGCATTTGGACGATTTCTGCAGGGAAAAATGAAATTGAGTGGGAGATGTATAAAAGAAAGAGACAGGAGGTCAAGAGAAAGGTGCAAGAGGTGAAAAAGAGGACAAATGAGAGTTGGGGTGAGAGAGTATCATTAAATTTCAGGGAGAATAAAAAGATGTTCTGGAAGGAGGTAAATAAAGTGCGTAAGACAAGGGAGCAAATGGGAACTTCAGTGAAGGGCGCTAATGGGGAGGTGATAACAAGTAGTGGTGATGTGAGAAGGAGATGGAGTGAGTATTTTGAAGGTTTGTTGAATGTGTTTGATGATAGAGTGGCAGATATAGGTTGTTTTGGTCGAGGTGGTGTGCAAAGTGAGAGGGTTAGGGAAAATGATTTGGTAAACAGAGAAGAGGCAGTAAAAGCTTTGCAGAAGATGAAAACCGGCAAGGCAGCAGGTTTGGATAGTATTGCAGTGGAATTTATTAAAACAGGGGGTGACTGTATTGTTGACTGGTTGATAAGGTTATTTAATGTATCTATGACTCATGGTGAGGTGCCTGAGGATTGGCGGAATGCGTGCATAGTGGGTTTGTACAAATTCAAGGGGATAAGAGTGAGTGCTCAGATTACAGAGGTATAAGTTTGTTGAGTATTCCTGGTAAATTATATGGGAGGATATTGATTGAGAGGGTGAAGGCATGTACAGAGCATCAGATTGGGGAAGAGCAGTGTGGTTTCAGAAATGGTAGAGGACGTGTGGATCAGGTGTTTGCTTTGAAGAATGTATGTGAGAAATACTTAGAAAAGCAAATGGATTTGTATGTAGCATTTATGGATGTGGAGAAGGCATATGATAGAGTTGATAGAGATGCTCTGTGGAAGGTACTAAGAATATATGGTGTGGTAGGCAAGTTGTTAGAAGCAGTGAAAAGTTATTATCGAGGATGTAAGGCATGTGTACGTGTACGAAGAGAGGAAAGTGATTGGTTCTCAGTGAATGTAGGTTTGCGGCAGGGGTGTGTGATGTCTCCATGGTTGTTTAATTTGTTTATGGATGGGGTTGTTAGGGATGTGAATGCAAGAGTTTTGGAAAGATGGGCAAGTATGAAGTCTATTGTGAATGAGAGAGCTTGGGAAGTGAGTCAGTTGTTGTTCGCTGATGATACAGCGCTGGTGGCTGATTCATGTGAGAAACTGCAGAAGTTGGTGACTGAGTTTGGTAAAGTGTGTGAAAGAAGAAAGTTAAGAGTAAATGTGAATAAGAGCAAGGTTATTAGGTTCACTAGGCTTGAGGGTCAAGTCAATTGGGAGGTAAGTTTGAATGGAGAAAAACTGGAGGAAGTGAAGTGTTTTAGATTTCTGGGAGTGGATCTGGCAGCGGATGGAACCATGGAAGCGGAAGTAAATCATAGGGTGGGGGAGGGGTCGAAAATCCTGGGAGCCTTGAAGAATGTGTGGAAGTCGAGAACATTATCTCGGAAAGCAAAAATGGGTATGTTTGAAGGAATAGTGGTTCCAACAATGTTGTATGGTTACGAGGCGTGGGCTATGGACAGAGTTGTGCGCAAGAGGGTGGATGTGCTGGAAATGAGATGTTTGAGAACAATGTGTGGTGTGCGGTAGTTTGATCGAGTAAGTAATGTAAGGGTTAGAGAGATGTGTGGAAATAAAAAGAGCATGGTTGAGAGAGCAGAAGACGGTGTTTTGAAATGGTTTGGGCACATAGAGAGAATAAGTGAGGAGAGATTGACTAAGAGGATATATGTGTCGGAGGTGGAGGGAACGAGAAGTTGGAGACCAAATTGGAGGTGGAAAGATGGAGTGTAAAAGATTTTGAGTGATCGGGGCCTGAACATGCAGGAGGGTGAAAGGCGGGCAAGGAATCGTGAATTGGATCGATGTGGTATACCGGGGTTGACGTGCTGTCAGTGGATTGAATCAGGGCATGTGAAGCATCTGGGGTGAAACATGGAAAGTAGTGTGGGGACTGGATGTGGAAAGGGAGCTGTGGTTTCGGGCATTATTGCATGACAGCTAGAGGCTGAGTGTGAACGAATGGGGCCTTTGTTGTCTTTTCCTAGCGCTACCTCGCACACATGACGGGGGAGGGGGATGCTATTCCATGTGTGGCGAGGTGGCGATGGGAATGAATAAAGGCAGACAGTGTGAATTGTGTGCATGGGTATATATGTATGTGTCTCTGTGTGTATATATATATATATATATATATATAAATATATATATATATATATATATATATATATATATATATATATATATATATATATATATATATATATATATATATATATATATATATATATATATATATATACATTGAGATGTATAGGTATGTATTTTTGCGTGTGTGGACGTGTATGTATATACATGTGTATGGGGGTAGGTTGGGCCATTTCTTTCTTTTGTTTCCTTCCGCTACCTCGCAAACGCGGGAGACAGCGACAAGCAAAATATATAAATACCGGTATACCGGGGTTGACGTGCTGTCAGTGGATTGAATCAAGGCATGTGAAGCGTCTGGGGTAAACCATGGAAAGCTGTGTAGGTATGTATATTTGCGTGTGTGGACGTATGTATTTACATGTGTATGGGGGTGGGTTGGGCCATTTCTTTCGTCTGTTTCCTTGCGCTACCTCGCAAACGCGGGAGACAGCGACAAAGCAAAAAAAGAAAAAAAAAATATATATATATATATATATATATATATATATATATATATATATATATATATATATATATATATATATCAGAAGTAGGTAAATAAAGTGCGTAAGACCAAGGAACAAGGTGATGACAAGTAGTGGGGATGTAAGGAAATCGAGTTAGTTTTTTGAAGGTTTCTTGAAACTGTTTGATAATAGAGTGGCAGATATAGGGTGGTTTGCTCGAGGTGGTGTGCAATGTGAGAGGGTTAGGGAGAATGATTTGGTAAACAGAGAAGAGGTAGTAAAAGCTTTGCGTAAGTTGAAAGCCGGCAAGGCAGCGTGTTGGATGGTATAGCAGTGGAATTTATTAGAAAAGGGGGAGACTGTATTGTTGACTGGTTTATAAGGTTATTTAATATATGTATTACTCATGGGGAGGTGCCTGAGGACTGGCGGAATGCTTGCATAGTTCCATTGTGCAAAGGCAAAGGGTATAAATGTGAGTACTCAAATTACAGAGGTATAAGTTTGTTGAGTATTCCTGGGAAATTATATGGGAGGGTATTGGTTGAGAGAGAGAAGGCGTGTACAGAGCATCAGACTGGAGAAGAGCAGTGTGGTTTCAGAAGTGGTAGATGATCTGTGGATCAGTTGTCTGCTCTGAAAAATGTATATGAGAAATACTTAGAAAAGCAAGTGGATTTGTACGTAGCATTTATGGATCTGGAGAAGTCATATGATGGAGTTGATAGCTATGCTCTGTGGAAGATACTACGAGTATATGTTGTTGGAGATAAGGTGTTAGAAGCAGTGAAAAGTTTTTATCGAGATTGTAAGGCATTTATCCGTGTATGAAGCGAGGAAAGTGATTGGTTCTCATTGAATATTGGTTTGCAGCAGGGGTGCTTGATGTCTCCATGGTTGTTTAATTTGTTTATAGATGGAGTTGTTAGGGAGATGAATGCAAGAGATTTGGAAACAGGGGCAAGTATGCAGTCTGTTGTGGATGAGAAAGCTTGGGAAGTGTGTCATTTGTTGTTCTTAGATGATACAGCGTTGGTATCTGATTCAGGAGAGAGAATGCAGAAGCTGTTGACTGAGTTTGGAAAATTATGTGACAGAAGAAAGCTGAGAGTAAATGTGAATAAGAACAAGTCAATTGGGAGGTAAGTTTGAATGGAGGAAAACTGGAGGAAGTGAAGTGTTTTAGATATCTGGGAGTGGATTTCGCATCTGATGGAACCATGGAAGCGGAAGTGAATCATAGGCTGAGGGAGGGGGTGAAAGTTCTGGGAACGTTGAAAAATGTGAGGAAGTCGAGAACATTATCTTGGAAAGCAAAGCTGGATATGTTTGAAGGAATGGTGGTTCGAACAATGTTATATGTTTGCGAGGCGTAGGTTTTAGATAGAGTTGTACGGAGTAGGGTGGATGTGCTTGAAATGAGATGTTTGAGGACAATATACGGTGTGAGGTGGTTTGATCAAGTAAGTAATGAAAGGGTAAGAGAGATGTGTAGTAATAAAAAGAGTGTGGTTGAGAGAGCAGAATAGGGTGTTTTGAAATGGTTTGGTCACATAGAGAGAATGAGTGAGGAAAGATTGACAAAAAGCATATATGTGTCAGAGGTGCATGGAATGAGGTGAAGTGGGAGACCAAATTGGAGGTGAAAAAATGGAGTAAAAACGATTTTCAGTGATCGGGGCCTGAACATGCAGGAGGGTGAAAGGTGTGCAAGGAATTAAATGAATTGGAACGATGTGGAATACCAGGGTCGCCGTGCTATCAATGGCATGAACCACGGCATGTGAAGCGTCTAGGGTAAACCATGGAAAGTTTTGTGGGGCCTGGATGTGGAAAAGGAGCTGTGGTTTCGGTGCATTATAAATGACAGCTAGAGACTTAGTGTGAAAGAATGTGGCCATTGTTGTCTTTGTGGAGGGGGTATTCATTTCATGTAGGGCGGGGTAGCGAGGGGAATGAATAAGGGCAGCCCGTATGAATTATGTATATATGTATATATGTATATATCTGTGTGTGCATATATATGTTTACGTTAGGATGTATATGTATGTATATGTGCCTGTATGGACGTGTATGTATATACATGTGTATGTGGGTGGGTTGGGCCATTCTTTCGTCTGTTTCCTTGCGCTACCTCGCTAACGCGGGAGACAGCGACAAACTATAATAAAAAAATAACAATATATATATATATATATATATATATATATATATATATATATATATATATATATATATATATATATATTTTTTTTTTTTCATTTACTTTGTCGCTGTGTCCCGCGTTTGCGAGGTAGCGCAAGGAAACAGACGAAAGAAATGGCCCAACCCACCCCCATACACATGTATATACATACACTTCCACACACGCAAATATACATACCCATACTTCTCAATGTACACATTTATATACACACAAAGACACATACATATATACACATGCACACAATTCACACTGTCTGCCTTTATTCATTTCCATCGCCACCTCGCCACACATGGAAAAACAACGCCCTCCCCCCTCATGTGTGCGAAGTATCGCTAGGAAAAGACAACAAAGGCCCCATTCGTTCACACTCAGTCTCTAGCTGTCATGCAATAATGCCCGAAACCACAGCTCCCTTTCCACATCCAGGCCGCACAGAACTTTCCATGGTTTACCCCAGACGCTTCACATGCCCTGATTCAATCCATTGACAGCAAGTCGACCCCGGTATACCACATCGATCCAATTCACTCTATTTCTTGCCCGCCTTTCACCCTCCTGCATGTTCAGGCCCCGATCACTCAAAATCTTTTTCACTCTATCTTTCCACCTCCAATTTGGTCTCCCACTTCTCCTCGTTCCCTCCACCTCCGACACATATATCCTCTTGGTCAATCTTTCCTCACTCATTCTCTCCATGTGACCAAACCATTTCAAAACACCCTCTTCTGCTCTCTCAACCACGCTCTTTTTATTTCCACACATCTCTCTTACCCTTACATTACTTACTCGATCAAACCACCTCACACCACATACTGTCCTCAAACATCTCATTGACAGCACATCCACCATCCTACGCACATCTCTATCCATAACCCATGCCTTGCAACCATACAACATTGTTGGAACCACCATTCCTTCAAACATACCCATTTTTGCTTTCCGAGATAATGTTCTCGACTTCCAAACATTCTTGCAGGCTCCCAGAATTCTCGCCCCCTCCCCCACCCTATGATTCACTTCCGCTTCCATGGTTCCACCCGCTGCCAAATCCACTCCCCGATATCTAAAACACTTCAACTTCCTCCAGATTTTCTCCATCCAAACTTACCTCCCAATTGACTTGACCCTCAATCCTACTGTACCTGATAACCTTACTCTTATTCACATTTACTCTCAACTTTCTTCTTTCACACACTTTATCAAACTCAGTCACCAGCTTCTGCAGTTTCTCACATGAATCAGCCACAGGCGCTGTATCATCAGCGAACAACAACTGACTCACTTCCCAAGTTCTCTGATCCACTACAGACTGCATACTTCCCCCTCTTTCCAAAACTCTTGCATTGACCTCCCTAACAACCCAATCCATAAACAAATCAAACAACCATGGAGACATCACACACCCCTGCCGCAAATCTTCATTCAATGAGAACCAATCACTTTCCTCTCTTCCTACACGTACACATGCCTTACGTCATCGATAAAAACTTTTCACTGCTTCCAACAACTTCCCTCCCACAACATATATTCTTAATACCTTCCACAGAGCATCTCTATCAACTCTATCATATGCCTTCTCCAGATCCATAAATGCCATATAAAAATCCATTTGCTTTTCTAAGTATTTCTCACATACATTCTTCAAAGCAAACACCTGATCCACACATTCTCTACCACTTCTGAAACCACACTGCTCTTCCCCAATCTAATGCTCTGTACATGTCTTCACCTTCTCAATCAATACCCTCCCATATAATTTCCCAGGAATAATCAAGAAACGTATACCTCTGTAATTTGAGCACTCACTCTTATCCCCTTTGCCTTTGTACAATGGCACTATGCAAGCATTCTGCCAAGCCTCAGGCACCTCACCATGAATCATCCATACATCAAATACCCTTACCAACCAGTCAATAATACAGTCACCCCCTTTTTTAATAAATTCCACTGCAATTCCATCCAAACCTGCTGCCTTGCCGCCTTTCATTTTCCGCAAAGCTCTTACTACCTCTTCTCTTTTTACCAAATCATTTTCCCTAACCCTCTCACTTTGCACACCACCTCGACCAAAACACCCTATATCTGCCACTCTATCATCAAACGCACTTAACAAACCTTCAAAATACTCACTCCATCTCCTTCTCATATCACCACTACTTGTTAGCACCTCCTCATTAGCCCCCTTCACTGAAGTTCCCTTTTGTTCCCTTGTTTTACGCACTTTATTTACCTCCTTCAAAAACATCTTTTTATTCCCCCTAAAATCTAATGATACTCTCATCCCAACTCTCATTTGCCCTCTTTCTCGCCTCTTGCACCTTTCTCTTGACCTCCTGCCTCCTTCTTTTATACATCTCCCACTCATTTGCATTATTTCCCTACAAAAATCGTTCAAATGCCTCCCTCTTCTCTTTCACTAATAATCTTACTTCTTCATCCCACCACTCACTACCCTTTCTAATCTGCCCACCTTCCACGCATCTGATGCCACAAGCATCTTTTGCGCAAGCCATCATTGCTTCCCTAAATACATCTCTCCCCTTACCTCCTTTGTTCTCACCTTTTTTCATTCTTTATTCAGTCTCTCCTGGTACTTCCTCACACAAGTCTCCTTCCCAAGCTCATTTACTCTCACCACTCTCTTCACCCCATCATTCTCTCTTCTTTTTCGAAAACTTCTACAAATCTTCACCGTTGCCTCCACAAGATAATGATCAGACATCGCTCTAGTTGCACCTCTCAGTGCATTAACATCCAAAAGTCTCTCTTTCGCGCGCCTATCAATTAACACGTAATCCAATAACGCTCTCTGGCCATCTCTCCTACTTACATACGTATATTTATGTATATCTCTCTTTTTAAACCAGGTATTCCCAATCACCAGTCCTTTTTCAGCACATAAATCTACAAGGTCTTCACCATTTCCATTTACAACACTGAACACCCCATGTATACCAATTATTCCCTCAACTGCCACATTACTTACCTTTGCATTCAAATCACCCATCACTATAACCCGGTCTCTTGCTTCAAATCCACTAACACACTCATCCAACATCTCCCAAAACACTTGTCTCTCATGATCTTTCTTCCCATGCCCATGTGCATATGCATGAATAATCACCCAACTCTCTCCATCAACTTTCATTTTCACCCATATTAATCTAGAGTTTACTTTCTTACACTACATCACATACTCCCATCACTCCTGTTTCAGGATTAGTGCTACTCTTTCCCTTGCTCTTGACGTCTCACTAACCCCTGAATTTACTCCCAAGACATTCCCAAACCACTCTTCCCCTTTGCCCTTGAGCTTCGTTTCACTCAGAGCCAAAACATCCAGGTTCCTTTCCTCAAACATACAACTATGTCTCCTTTTTTCTCATTTTGGTTACATCCACAGACATTTGGACACCCCAATCTGAGCCTTCGAGGAGGATGAGCACTCCCCGCGTGACTCCTTCTGTTTTCCCTTATAGAAAGTTAAAATACAAGGAGGGGAGTGTTTCTATCCCCCCGCTCCCGTCCCCTTTAGTCGCCTTCTACGACATGTGAGGAATGCGTTGGAAGTATTCTTTCTCCCCTATCCCCTTTGATAATTCATATATATATATATATATATATATATATATATATATATATATATATATATATATATATATATATATATATATATATATATATATATATATATATATATATATATATATATTTTTGTGTGATGTCTCCATGGTTGTTTAATATATATATATATATATATATATATATATATATATATATATATATATATATTATCCCTGGGGATAGGGGGTTAAGAATACTTCCCACGTATTCCCTGCGTGTCGTAGAAGGCGACTAAAAGGGGAGGGAGCGGGGGGCTGGAAATTCTCCCCTCTCGTTTTTTCTTTTTTTCAATTTTCCAAAAGAAGGAACAGAGGGGCCAGGTGAGGATATTTCAAAAAGGCCCAGTCCTCTGTTCTAACGCTACCTCTCTAACGCGGGATGGCAAACGTTCTTTAAGAGAAGGAAATGGTAATATATTATTATATAATATATATATAGATATATATATTATATATATATATATGTTATACCTGAATAATCACATCCAATATCTAAAAATTCACTTCATCCATATTTTTATTATTTAAAATCACTCAATATATTTATATACTATTACTAATATAACCATATCATTTATTCACATTTACTACATATTATTATTCAACATTTAAACTATACTATCTTCTTTCTTTTTTTAACCATCACCATTTCCCGCATTACGCAGTGCGTAAGCAGAGGACGCTTAGTGAATTCCTCACTGGCCCCTCGTTCCTTTTTTAAAAAAAAAAAAAATAAAAAAAACGATACGATTTCCACCTCCCACCTCCCTTTAGTCGCTTACGACACCAATACGAAGTATCTTCACCTATCCCACAGATTTATTTTGCCATATTATCAGGATCTTATATTAAACCCTTTACAACCATCCATAACGCTAATTAACATCAGAACTTTTATTCAACACCTGCCGAAATCCAATGCCACTCCCAATCCTTGTCCTTCTCCTCACCAAGGAAAAGTAACATCCTTGCGAACTTTTCTCCCTTCTAACAACTTGGTTCAACCATGTTTCTT
Organism: Panulirus ornatus; assembly: GCF_036320965.1. NCBI lineage: Eukaryota > Metazoa > Arthropoda > Malacostraca > Decapoda > Palinuridae > Panulirus > Panulirus ornatus. The sequence continues at coordinate 155,374 of NC_092245.1, read as the reverse complement.
AATCCTTGCCAGACATCGTTCAATCTATCGTAATGCGATTCACCAAATGCTTCTTAACAAATTCATTTGCATTTCTAGTATTCTCCTTTATTTTCTTCACAAGTTTGGAAATACTGCTGTTCGAAGAATCACACTCGCATCCTCATATTTCCTGATAACGCACGCACACTCCCACAACACACACACTCACGACAGCCAACACCAATTAGAGATCCTACTGAATCTAGAAAAGATCTGACGGAAAATTGTAGTTTTACCTTACGAAATCTTAGGAAGTTCTCCGTGATGCCATGGTGTAAGTGATCATCTAGGATAGACCGTGGATACATCAAAATGTGCTAAGGACGCTTGCAAATGAGTGGAAAGGAGACATATATGCGCTGAACACAACATGTATATTGAAGGAATAGTTGTGATGCCAAAATGCAAAAGATGTTCGAGCTAGGTGAAATAGAAGCGTGGACAAGCGACTTTGGAAAGAGGTCAAGAGCATTGACTTTGGTGTGAAGGTAGGCTAAGATCTATAACCGATGGAAGAGAAGTGTGTGAACTAACCACATGGGAGGCTGGTTCGAAACAGGAATACGGGTATATGGAAGGACTTCCGCAATGGACAAAGGACGTTTGTCAGAGGAGCCTTCACGAGAGGACTATATGTGGAGTGCCCTGGGAACGTTGGGACGTTTATCCAATTATGTGAAGATGCTTGCTGAAGAATATTATTACTGATGTATTTCCGAATGCAAGAGTGAAGGAAGTGCAAAGAAAAGAGTGCATCATCTATATGGTATAAACAGGTTACAGTGGTCAGGATGAAGCAAGGCTGTGAAGTACCGGGTAAACCTGAAAGTATGAGGAAGATCAAGAAAGATATATATATATGTATATATATATATATATATATATATATATATATATATATATATATATATATATATATATATATATATATATATATATATATATATATATAATATATATATATATATATATATATATATATATATATATATTTATATATATATATATATATATATATATATATATATATATATATATATATACATATATATATATATATATATATATATATATATATATATATATATATATATATATATATATATATATATCTTTCTTTTCTTTTTTCTTTTAAACCATCCACCATTTCCCGCATTAGCGAGGTAGCGTTAAGAACAGAGGACTGGGCCTTAGTGGAATATCCTCATCTGGCCCCCCCTCTGTTCCTTCTTTTAGAAAAAAAAAAAAAAAAAAAAAAAAAAAAAAAAACGAGAGGGGAGGATTTCCAGCCTCCCGCTCCCTTCCCTTTTAGTCGCCTTTTACGACACGCAGGGAATACGTGGGAAGTATTCTTCATCCCCTATCCCCAGGGAACTATTTGATTTTGATTTTGATATATATATATATATACATATATATATATAAACCCGGAACATTTAATCACTCGCTACTCTACATCAGATCTCTTTATTTCAGACATCCGTGAGACTGTAGTAGACTTCACAATGCCGTACTTCCTGGAATCCTTGACGCTGGTGTCTCCTGCACCCAAGGAAAAGAACCGATCCTTTGCGATCTTGTCTCCATTCACATTCGAAGTATGTGGTTTTAAGCGACTGGTTTACGCCTTAGTTGTCACATGGTTCAATATCTATCGTAAATGAATGTATTTCAAAAGTCTTTTTAACAATTTCATACTTCAGTTGTACTTATCATCTTTATTTTGTGCATATGACACATGTTTGTGAAAATATCTGTGTTACGAGAAGAAAATTTCACACTCGCATTCTCATATTTGCCATGCTTTACAGAAACACACACACACACACACACACACACACACACACACACACACACACACACACACACATCCCTAGCTGAGACATCTAGAAAAGATTCTAACAAAATTGTAGTCTTTACCCTTGCAACGCCAACGATCCTTATGAAAGTTCACCTTACGTGCTGCGTATGTGTGTAAATACACTAGATAGACCTCTTGAAATACTATTCAAAATGTCGCTAATGGACGGCATATTGCCAAGTATGAGAAAGGAGACCAGGTATAGGCGCTGAACTACAGACCAGTATATATGACAAGCGTAGTCTGTGAGGCACGGCAAAAAGATTATTCTAAAAAGATGAAATTACTGAAGCGAGAGACAACACTTTTTGGAAAAAGAGGTCAAGAGCACTCTCTTTCTGTCTTAGACAACAGGGAAGGCTAAGTATCTTATTACCATGAATGCTAGAAATCGTTTGTCCTAGTACCACATGGGAGGCTGATTTAGAAACAGGAATACCTGGCAGATATATGGGGAAGACTCCCCCAAGGAAACAAAGGACGTTTGTCAGAGGAGCCTTCTCCGAATCGGTGGAGGCCACCAGTGGAGTGCCCTAGGATTCTGTTTTGGGACCGTTTCTTTTCTTTATCTTTGAGATCGACTTGCCTGAGGATATGCACTCATACCTGAATGTATTTCCAGGTGATGCAAAAGTCATGAGGGAAGTGAAAAGCAAGGAGGGTTGCATCAGCTTATATGGAGACCTAAACAGACTCTAAAGTTGGCCAGATACATGGCTGATGAGATTCAACCCGAGTAGATCTAAAGTAATGAGGAAAGGACTTAGCGAAAGAAGCATCAATATGATTAACATCCTGTGGGAAACCTGCTTTAAGAGTCTGTGTGTGAGAAGGTCTTGGGAGTCTTCATTCTCTTAACCTAGCATCAGACTCCCACAATAAGAAAACAGTACAGGGGAAAGCTGTCTTTTAGCAAGTCTGGGTTTTATTGAGGAAGTTGTGTCGAAAAAAGAAGAAGAACGAGTAAGAGAAGGAGTAAGGCAGAGCTGAAGAATGTGGATGAATGCAGTGTTGATTCGTCAGTGTAAGAGTGCATTTTCATTTCTATTCTATATAAGAAGGTAAATCGTTGAGTACATGGAGGAAAAGTGTAGGGGACAAGACAGAACCCTGAGGGACAATGCTGTTGATGGAGAAATGGATGAAGGCTGATCCATCAACAACCTCGGAGATAGATCAGGCAGAGAAGAAGCTAGATATGAGGGAACAAAGTGAGGGAGGGAAGCTAAAAGAGGTGAGCGTAGATGATGAGACTACTATTCCACGCCCTATCAAAAGCTTTAGATATGTCAAGGGCAGCTACATAGGATACCCCAAATTCTTTCAGAGATGATGATCTGACGTAGGTAAGATGGGAAAGAATACCCCCAGCGGATCTTGCCTTACAAAGGACGATGGTCACCAACGCAAGTTTCCAAGAAGAAGGGAAAGTTTTAGTTTTCAAACAGAAACGAATGGACGAGCAAGCACAGGTGCAAGGTCAGAGTCATACTCTTTCAGCACACAAGAATGGTTGCCATCAGAACCATGATCCTTGCTTGTGTCCAGAGAAAGAAGTGCTTTCGGACAGTCCGAAAAGATATTGCGGGAAGTGGTATAAGATTAGTAACAGGAACATCCGGGGGTGAAAGAATGTTAGAGTCATCCAAGCAGAGTTAGGGGAGAAACTAGAACCAAACAGAGTTACTTTTTCTACGGGAGACACACCTGTAGTACCGTTAGAACGGAAAAGTTGAGGAAAGATAGAATGGATAAGGTATTTGCAATTATTGCGGTCAGTGATAAATGCTGAACGGGAGTCAGGAGAAGGAGGGTTTTTCCGAGGTCGATATGCCTGATCCTTTGCCTGAATGGCCTCAGAACACGAACTGTTAAACGATGGTTTGGAATAAGAGGTTGTCTTGGAGGAAGAGGGAATAAATGCTTCTATTCCCGCCAGAGTAACCTCTGCTATGTCTTTGGCGTAGATAGAAGCATTATCACATAGACAAGTTTGAACAAGGGAAGTTACAGAAGAATCTTCGTGACTTGTTCCAGTCAGCTTTATTGAGGCGTCAATATTTACGCTTAGAAGGGCTGTTGGAGCGGGAGGTGCCGTTAGAATAGATACATTCATAAGAGTGTGATCAGATGACACAACTGGAGGCGAGATTGTGTAGTTGCAGCGGGATGAATCATAGGTAAAAACAGATCCTGAATATCAGGAGAGTTGTCACACCGGTTAAGAATACAGACAGCGTGGGAGATGATTTCCTCTAGATCATTGACAATGAGATTGTAGGGCTTCAGTCCTCTCATCATCTGTACAGGAGGCACGGAGCCATTCCCTATGGTGAACAGTAAAATCCCCAAGGAAGAAGGTCTTTGCTTGCGGATGAGAGGATGCTACAGGCTCATGGCAGAAATTTAGGCAGTTGAAAAGTGATATAGAATGCTTAGAAATGGGAGAGCAATAGGAGAAAAAAAAGGAAAAGTATGGTAGTTGGGAGACAGATCTTGAGTCAAATAACTTCAAAGTTTGGGGACTCAAAGTGTTCGAGGAGTGAACATGTGTGTTAGTGTAGGAAAATAAGTACAGACATACTTTGAACCGGAACCGGAGATTATAGATAGACTTGAAAAACGGGCTAGTGAGATCATTATCACAACTGGGCCTCAGCGAGAAGTAAGATATTAGGAGAGGTAGACAGATGGTGTTCAACAGAAGAGAGGTTACTGGCGAAACCACGAATTTTGGTACAGTGAACTGAAATAGGGGAAGGCCTAACAGAGGGAGAAATAGGTGTTAGGAGGGGCCAGTACAGGCTACTGTTGCAACCCTTCCGGGGATTCTTAGCACCCCATTGTGCCAGGGAAACGGGACTATAGATTTGTTGGACTTTACCACCATCATATCTAAAAACTCTTGTACAGTCAGGAGGTGTCAAGAGATCTTATGTGAAGAAAATTAGTGAGGTTTGAGTATGTATACTGTACTCGTAAGGAGAAGATGGAAGGACCAGGAATCCTAACATGGAGAGAGTAAGATGGTTCCTGGCACCACTCAAATGCTCCTGAGTCAGGACGGTAGTACCATCCTGGGCAGCTGTGGTCAACAGCCTACAAAAGTATTATTCCTTGACTTAGCTGGGGTACTGGGTGGGGCCAGTACACAACCAGCTGAGCCCTCCGTCTCGTTGAAAGTAGTCACACAATAAAGTGTAGTCATAGTAGTATGCCTTACAGTTGCAGGAGTCATGGAAGGGAAAGCTGCTAAACCTTCCGTCTGAAGCATTATCTTCCAAGCAACGACCACAGCAGATCCTCTGCTCTTTCTACTCACCCATGATATTGTGACTATTTGCCTCCCAGGCATGACTCTGCTTCACTTGTCTTGGTAGGCGTGGTTGTGTATTATCGTGATGACTCTGTTGGCCGGGCCGTTGCTTTATTTGGTGAGCCGTCTGCTGGTGGTGCGTGCGGGTGAGGAAGACGGGACACAGTACTCCCTGCAGAGCCTAAGCTTCAACATGTACCGAAGCTTAATGTTTCAGGACAACCTCATCACCTCGCATCGCTGGTCCCTTCGCTTTATCTTCATCGTCTGGTATCTCTTCAGTTTGTACATACATGGTGAGATAATGCTAAGCAATTTGGAAGACTATAAAACACACATTGTTTCTTGAACAATAATCATGATAATGATATATGTAACTATATATATATATATATATATATATATATATATATATATATATATATATATATATATATATATATATATATATATATATTGGAGAAAGAATACTTCCCACGCATTCCTCACGTGTCGTATAAGGCGACTAAAAGGGACGGGAGCGGGGGGCCAGAAACCTTCCCCTCCTTGTATTTTAACTTTCTATTAGGGGAAACATAGGAAGGAGTCACGTGGAGAGTGCTCATCCTCCTCGAAGGCTCAGATTGGGGTGTCTAAATGTGTGTGGATGTAACGAAGATGAGAAAAAAGGAGAGATAGATAGAATGATTGAGGAAAGGAACCTAGATGTTTTCGCTCTGACTAAAACGAAACTCAAGGGTAAAGGGGAAGAGTGGTTTAGGAATGTCTTGGGAGTAAAGTCAGGGGTTAGTGAGAGGACAAGAGCAAGGGAAGGAGTAGCATTACTCCTGAAACATGAGTGATGGAAGTATGTGAAAGAGTATAAGAAAGTAAGTTCTAGACTGATATGGGTAAAACTGAAAGTTGATGGAGAGAGATGGGTGATTATTGGTGCATATGCACCTGGGCATGAGAAGAAAGATCATGAGAGGCAAGTGGTTTGGGAGCAGCTGAATGAGTGTGTTAGTGGTTTTGATGCACAAGACCGGGTTATAGTGATGGGTGATTTAAATGCAAAGGTGAGTAATGTGGCAGTTCAGGGAATAATTGGTATACATGGAGTGTTCAGTGTTGTAAATGGAAATGGTGAAGAGCTTATAGATTTATGTGCTGAAAAAGGACTGGTGATTGGGAATACCTGGTTTAAAAAGCGAGATATACATAAGTATACATATGTAAGTTGGTGAGATGGCCAGAGAGCGTTATTGCTTACGTGTTAATTGATAGGCGCGCGAAAGAGAGACTTTTGGATATTAATGTGCTTAGAGGCGCAACTGGAGGGATGTCTGATCATTATCTTGTGGAGGCGAAGGCGAAGATTTTTGGGGTTTTCAGAAAAGAAGAGAGAATGATGGGGTGAAGAGAGTGGTGAGAGTAAGTGAGCTTGGGAAGGAGACTTGTGTGAGGAAGTACCAGGAGAGACTGAGTACAGAATGGAGAAAGGTGAGAACAAAGGAAATAAGGGGAGTGGGGGAGGAATGGGATGTATCTAGGGAAGCAATGATGGCTTGCGCAGAAGATGCTTGTGGCATGAGAAGCGTGGGAGGTGGGTTGATTAGAAAAGGTAGTGAGTGGTGGGATGAAGAAGTAAGTTTATTAGTGAAAGAGAAGAGAGAGGCATTTGGACATTTTTTGCTGTGAAAAAATGCAAATGAGTGGGAGATGTATAAAAGAAAGAGGCAGGAGTTCAAGAGAAAGGTGCAAGAGGATGAAAAAGAGGGCAAATGAGAGTTGGGGTGAGAGAGTATCATTAAATTTCAGAGAGAAAAAAAAGATGTCTTGGAAGGAGGTAAATAAAGTGCGTAAGACAAGGGAGCAAATGGGAACTTCAGTGAAGGGGGCTAATGGGGAGGAGATGACAAGTAATGGTGATGTGAGGAGATGGAGTGAATATTTTGAAGGTTTCTTGAATGTGTTTGATAATGGAGTGGCAGATATAGGGTGTTTTGGTCGAGGTGGTGTACAAAGTGAGAGGGTTATGGAAAATGATTTGGTAAACAGAGAAGAGGCGGTAAAAGCTTTGCGGAAGATGAAAGCCGGCAAGGCAGCAGGTTTGGATGGTATTGCAGTGGAATTTATTAAAAAAGGGGGTGACTGTATTGTTGACTGGTTGTTAAGGTTATTTAATGTATTCATGATTCATGGTGAGGTGCCTGAGGAGTGGCGGAATGCTTACATAGCGCCATAAAACAAAAGCAAAGGGGATAAGAGTGAGAGCTCAAATTACAGAGGTATAAGTTTGTTTAGTATTCCTGGGAAATTATATGGGAGGTTATTGATTGAGAGGGTGAAGGCATGTACAGAGCATCAGATTGGGGAAGAGCAGTGTGGTTTCAGAAGTGGTGGAGAATGTGTGGATCAGGTGTTTGCTTTGAAGAATGTATGTGAGAAATACTTAGAAAAGCAAATGGATTTGTATGTAGCATCTATGGATCTGGAGAAGGCTTATGGTAGAGTTGATAGAGATGCTCTGAGGAAGGTATTAAGGATATATGGTGTGGGACGCAAGTTGTTAGAAGCAGTGAA
>NC_092245.1:137611-142611 GCF_036320965.1 Panulirus ornatus | reverse complement strand
TGCTGGAAATCCTCCCCTCTCGTTTTTTTTTTTAATTTTCCAAAAGAAGGAACAGAGGGTATATATATATATATATATATATATATATATATATATATATATATATATATATATATATATATATATATATATATATATATATATATATATATATATACTCTTAGGGATAGGCAGAAAGAATGCTTCCCACGCATTGCTCACATATCGTAGAAGGCGACTAAAGGGGACGGAAGTGGGGGGCTGTAAACCCCCCTTCCCCTCCTTGTAATTTAACTTTCTAAAAGGGGACACAGAAGAAGGAGTCACGCGGGGAGTGATAGGAAAGATAGGTGGTCTGTTTGAGGAAAGGAACCTGGATGGCTTGGCTCTGAGTGAAACAAAGCTCAAGGGTAAAGGGAGGGAGTGGTTAGAATGTTAGAATGCTTTGTTGGTTTCTCTTTGAGTGACTGTTGCATGCACTGTGTTCTTAACAGTCCTTTATAGAGACATATGATGGAAATCTGGATATCTAAAGATTCTAGTACAGTATATAGAACTGTGTGAGTTAGGTGTCCAGTCTTTCGTGAAATATGGATAGAGAGTGGGTGTTGGTAGATCATACCTGGAACCTATGTTTAGGTGAGGCAGACAAAGAAAGACAGCAATGTGGGCCCCTAGTCGGTGGCTGCCAACCACTAACTACCAACTACTGGAAGTCTGTCAGGCCATAAAACTTTTAAGGGAAACCTACAACAAAGTGGAAGATACAAAGATGACCATAGAGTCTATGAAAAAAGTATTTAGATCACGTTATGTAAAGAGTTGCTATTACTGACATGGGTGTCTTCATCGATCTCCCTCAAGAAAACATCCAAGTTTGCGAGTCAGAAGGTAAGCGCAACAGTACGATGTCTGTTTTGGTGAGTGTGGCTGTGACTATAACGACTTGATTATTGTCAGTTTGGTAACAAAGTGTATAGCTTGTAGTAACTGAGGAAACGTCACTGATGTGGAGAAATCATTACAGGCAAGAGACTTTTATCTTAAACAACTGATTGTCATATGAAGGAAAATTATCAAAGTGAATAGTCAGATCGAAAGGAATTTGCATTTAGCAACTGTAGATGAAGTTCACGTCAGATATGAGACTACAGTATCAAGAAACAAACCAAAGATGAACAAAAGGTAACACGACTTTTATAAATATGGTAATGATTCCTTTGGTCTACATGCACACAAGAAGGTTTCACGGTTCCAGAGATGGGATAGACAAACTTTGATCAAGATTTTGATGTCATTTTTGCCGTTAACCACCTATTTTGATTTCTCGTTTGGCTTGTCTTCTAGAACATGATTTCCCAACCTGCTTGTTCCCTTGACCTGTCCTTCTTTATGTATCGACGGCACCTTCATCAGTCTCTCTCTCTCTCTCTCTCTCTCTCTCTCTCTCTCTCTCTCTCTCTCTCTCTCTCTCTCTCTCTCTCTCTCTCTCTCTCTCTCTCTCTCTCTCTCTCTCTCTCTCTCTCTCTCCTCCCATGACCATTCTTCATTTCCTTATAGTCACCCTCATTTTACCTTCGACATCCATCCCCAGCGCTGTACTCAGGGACGCTGACGGCAGCGCTCGCTATCAAAGCCTACGAGGAACCCATCGACTCTCTATATGACCTTGCTCAAGCCCACCAGGACGGTTTCACCATCAGCACCGTCAGGGACAGCAGCTACGTCACCCCCTTTAAGGTGACTTTCCGTGATGTTAGTCTTAGTTCGCTTACCAAGAGTCCTATAACCAGAGTACAGACTTAGTGAGGTATAAGTTTTAGGATCACTTATGTACGACTCATTTAAGTTTATCGTTCGCCACATATATATACCATACTTCATAATTGATTTCAGGACAAAGTTTGGATGAATGATCTTTATAGCATGATAGGAAATTAGGTTATGTACAATGCGTGTAAGAATGATATACATATTTCTAAGAGGTAATTGGTTTTTGCTGGCAATATGTAGTCTTGCTGAAATGGAAAGAACAGTAATTGCAAATGGCTTAGTGTTGTGTATAAGGTACATGTATTATACTATACTTTTCGTACAAAGTATATTAACATTTCTCCTCAACAGAGTCATGTCATTTCGTATGTATCCATGGAATCTAATGGTAAAGAAGTCTGAATGAAGAATCTTGAGATCTTTATTCGTTGTAGAATAGCAAAGTTAATTTCAGTGTTTAGGGTTATTTTCCAATGCATTTCAAGGGCACAGTGTTCACTGTTCACAGGTAGACCGCGTTGGCTACAAGGATGTTTCCATGCCAAATACTTTAAACAGTCGAATGAAGCCTGTCAACTCCAACATAGGAATGGGGGTTGCTCATATGGGATTCGCTGGTATAAACTAGCATAAAAGTAGCCAAACCTACTCTGTTAACGAAGAAAAATGCTTAGCGTTTAATGCTGCCACAACCAAAGCAATTTCACGTTAGTTCTGGAAATTCCATCTCTATGAGTTGTATTTGCTTGCTTTCGGCTTTCTTTCCATGGCAGCCCGTCCAAAGCTATTCGATCTCCTTATATCGTTTGGCTTCTGCTTGATTAGATACATCTTGAAAATGGATTCATTACCTAAATACAATATTGTGTTTATGATACTCAGTACGGGGCTACTAAGCTACGTTCTAGAGGTATAAATGCTCTTATGTAGTTAATCATTACCAAGGTAAACAATAGATAACGAGAAACAAGTAAACAATTATCGAAAATCAATGTTTCATGCTTGCTGACTGACGTCATCCAGCCTCAATCCTAGCTATTGTTGGCTATCTGTCTCCACGGCAAGAAATGCTGCATCCAGCTCAAACTTACATTTGAACACAGACTGTAATTTCCTAAACGACGTTTATCAATCTTGGTAAATATCGGTGGGTACGTTTGATGATACCATAGAACCACTATTGAGCTTCTTGTGTTGCTACACGAAGGTAAGGGTGCGTAGAAGCGACATTAGTACGTCACGTCATTCAACAAACCAAAAGGGCTAATGTCGTCAGGAAAAGGTGGTTATTACTAAAAGCATAAAGAATCCTTAATTGAAATGATAATTTTTCCTCCCCACTAATAACAAACTCTTCGGGCGCACATCAATGATGAACATCAAATGATATATAGCTATGAATATAGCCTAATTAACATTAGTGAATGACAGCTAAAAGAAAATCAGAATTTAACTATGACAAAGAAAACAGTATAGGGGTAAATGTGTCTTAATGTACGGAAGGAATGGCCAATAGCGCAGTGGTAATAAGCATCCAGATATCAACCTATCTATCGTCATTCCACTACAAGTTCCACCAGCTGAATCAGGTACAAACAGTTTCCGAACGTCACTCCTACAAATCCTCAAACCTGTTTCAGTGTCTTAGAGTAGAACATAAATTTCCACATTTAAAAATTGCTCCATGACTTGTAATTTTGCTTTCCAAGCTGATTGTAAATTCACACACCACCTCCATATATAAGATACTTCAATTGTATTCAGTTCCATATAATTACTAGAACGTCTTCATCTGAATTATCCCTCACTACATTCATCTAACTATTCTGTGGTCTACCTCTTCTTCTTGTACCATCAACTGTGTATCCACTATTGTGTGCCGTGTTGCCGTGTGTTCAACATGATGCTGCCATCCTGAAAGACGCTCTATGCTTCTCTCTCATGATTTTCACACACACACACACACACACACACACACACACACACACACACACACACACACACACACACACACACACACACACACACACACACACACACACACACACATATCCCTGTCATATCTTCCTTTTTCATTCAATGTTTTCTCCTATTTCTAGTTGTCATACTAAAGATATTCATGACTGCTGAACCAACAACATATCCATCCTATTGATATTTGCTCGGATCTCGCATCCTTACATCGGCCTGGGAGCAGAAAATTCCACACAAGCCATCATCTCACAATTATTGTGCTTAAAATTTTCTTTCTAATCTGAGCTTTGACTGCGCCTCTATACCTCTTCTCCTTTCCCTCCTCACTATATTCTCACTAAATATTGACCTGAGATGAACTCCTCCATAACTATTATGGATTTTAGCAGTGTAACTGTCGGCGTTCCTGGTCATGAGCCACGTATGAACCCACCTAGGTTCGAGTCTTGGGTACGACAATCGATCCATCGTCAACCGAGTTGTTCATCTTCCCTTTAGAGCTGGTCAGTGAACGGGTACCTCAACTTAGCGTGTGAATAAATACAAATGATCTTCAGTACCCATTCTTGATTACTGTATTCTTCTCATAACTGTGTGGTTCTACCATTACATATACATACCATTACTTCTGCTTACACATAACCAACCGGCTATTATGAACAAAGCTTCTATAACTTATGTTTCATATATTTGTTGGAATGTTGGGAAAAACTGCTAGCGCTTTGATAATACACTAACAAGACTAGCATGGCGTAGGATAGCAGCAATGTGTGAAGGATATGCATCCAAGAAGAGAAAAATGAGAAATGTACTATCAAATGCCATGTTTTTTTCCCCCAGGTTGCGAAAAGTGGAATCTACCGGGAGGTGTGGAATCTTTTCAATCATAAAGAACCAGACAAGAGCTTCCTGTCGAATTCAGAGATTGGTATTATGACGGTAAATTGTGACCAGTCCAGTTGCTAGATGCTTCCCCCACTCCAAACCTCACACACATACTTATTATCCCTTTGTATAGCTACTATGTAAGGTAAGGGTCACGTGTGTTTTCTCTGCCAAGAGTAAGGTCACTGGTATCCACTTGAGAGGAGTTGCCTCGCCAGGAAGGCCAGCTAAAGGCCAAACTCGAGTGGGCAATGAGTCGCAGCTAGCAACTCCAATTGCCTTGCTAAAGAACACCAGCTGTCACTTCGTAATGACTGTAGATAATCCTTCACATGATCACAAAAGGGGTTTACACCACACCGGCCGAGGTAAGTGTCGTCTTAAGAGGT
>NC_092245.1:127611-132611 GCF_036320965.1 Panulirus ornatus | reverse complement strand
GCATGCATAGTGCCATTGTACAAAGGCAAAGGGGATAAATTTGAGTGCTCATATTACAGAGGTATAAGTTTTTTGTGTATTCCTGGGAAATTGTATGGGAGGGTATTGATTGAGAGGGTGAAAGCATGTATAGAGCATCAGATTGGGGAAGAGCAGTGTGGTTTCAGAGTTGATAGAGGATGTGTGGATCAGGTGTTTGCTTTAAAGAATGTGTGTGAGAAATACTTAGAAATGAAAATGCATTTGTAGGTAGCATTTATGGATCTGGAGAAGGTATATGATAAAGTTGACAGAGATGCTCTGAGGAAGGTATTAAGAATATAATGTGTCGGGTTAAGTTGCTAGAAGCAGTGAAAAGTTTTTATCGAGGATGTAAGGCATGTGTACGAGTAGGAAGAGAGGAAAGAGTTTGGTCCTCAGTGAATGTTGGTCTGTGGCAGGGGTGCGTGATCAGGGGTGTGTGATGTCTCCATGGTTGTTTAATTTGTTTATGAATAGGGATTTTAGGGAGGTGAATGCAAGACTTTTGGAGAGAGGGGCAAGTGTGCAGTCATTTGTGGATGAGAGGGCTTGGGAAGTGAGTCAGTTGTTGTTCGCTGATGATACAGCGCTGGTGGCTGATTCAGGTGAGAAACTGCAGAAGTTGGTGACTGGGTTTGGTAAAGTGTGTAAATGAAGAAAGCTGAGAGTAAATGTGAATAAGAGCAAGGTTTTTAGATACAGTAGGGTTGAGGAACAAGTCAATTACGAGGTAAGTTTAAATGTAGAAAAACTGGAGGAAGTGAAGTGTTTTAGATATCTGGCAGTGGATTTGGCAACGAATGGAATCATGGCAGCGGAAGTGAGTCACCGGGAGGGGAGTGGGCGAAAGTTCTGGGAGCGTTGAAAAATGTTTACAAGGCGAGAACATCATCTCGGAGAGCAAAAATTGGCATGTTTGAAGGAATAGTGGTTTCAACAATGTTATATAGTTGCGAGGCGTGGGCTATAGATAGAGTTGTGTGGATGAGTGTAGATGTGTTGAAATGAGATGTTTGAGGACAATATGTGGTGTGAGGTGGTTTGATCGAGCAAGTAATGAAAGGGTAAGAGAGATGTGTGGTAATGAAAAAAGTGTAGTTGAGAGAGCAGAAGTTGCATTTTTTGCGTGTTCTTATGCTTTGGTCTGTGTATCTATAATTGGATTTCCCCTGATATTGTTATTGATTGTTCTTCTATGATACGTTTACTCCACCAAAGTCGTTCTCGGAGAGACTGGTCCTCATCTAAGCAGAACACTTACACTTGGACACATTCTTAATATTTTACTTACACATCTTCATGCAACACCAGTCCGTCGACGGGGAACCATACAATTCAAGTTAAATAGTCATAAGGTTAATGTATGTACGTGTAGTCTGCCAAGCAACAGAAGTAAACTTTCATGGAGAATCGTTCATATAAACACTGATCTAAATCGTCATTGAGCATTAACAACCGCACAATTGCAGTTCATAAAGGACGCTAACATTAAATATTTACACTCAGACTCATATTACAGGAGTTCACAAAGAGAAAATTATGTTTTCTCAGGTAAGAGAGTTGTGAGGTGATTCATAAAGAGAGAAGTATGAGGTGATTCATAAAGAGAGAAGTATGTTACTCAGGTAAGATAGTTGTGAGGCGATTCATAAAGAGAGAAGTATGTTACTCAGGTAAGATAGTTGTGAGGCGATTCATAAAGAGATAAATATGTTACTCAGGTAAGATAGTTGTGAAATGATTCATAAAGAGAGAAGTATGTTAATCAGGTAAGATAGTTGTGAGGTGATTCACAAAGAGAAAAGCATGTTACTCAGGTAAGAAAGATGTGAGGTGATTCATGTGGAATCTGTTAAGTGGCCAGGATCATGTGAGGCGATGACCATCGTGCAGAGTTATTCTGGAAAGGTGTCTTACATCCCTGGCGTCATCCTCAGAATGGTGTTGATGATTCTCATCAGAGAGAACTTCCGAAAGTTGAATCATTACTGCGAAAAGCTATAATGTAGTAAACTTTTGTGGCTAGAATAAAGATGGTATGTTGTTGCAAACTTGATAAGGGTATTTTTCTTCTGTATGGTAAATGACAAAAAACAGAGGAAATTGCACTTTGACTAATTCATCATTTGATGCTTTGTGGTACTTTAGCTAGGTCCTTCATTTATCTTTTAGCTCTTTGGCTATGGCAACAGAAAAAGATGCGCTGGAAGAGCTTTTAGAGGATTATAATGAAGTTAGTAGCAAATTTGATAGTTTGAATTAACAATAATCTTATCGTACAGTTGACCGACTTGTGAAGGGAATGTTATTCAAAATACATAAACAATTCGATATCAATTGACGTAATCTTCCTTCCCATCAGATCCTGAAACGGAGGAATGTGTTCATCACTTCCCTGCTTAACTCCAAGGTGAGGGCCACCACGTTGGGACGGGAAAATTTCCACATTGCTCGCCAGACCTTCCTTCCCCATGGGAATGGTATCGCCTGCAACAGCGGCTCGCCTATCAAGGACACCTTCAACAGGATGTAAGAGACTTTTAATTTCTTAGTATATCAAATCTGACCATTTCCTTTTTCCTCTCTACATTATGATCTTACATTATTTGAAATCGTTGAGCTTAGTTAACTGTCCATCACTCCTGTCTGTGCAAGAATGGAGCAGGTGATTCTTGCTCAACACGAACACTATACTGATATTGCTTTATAGTGTTCGTGCTGGACAATAATCTAATGCTCTATTTTTACACATGCGAGACTTCGGCGATCCTCTTGACTAGAAAAACACAGAGAATTGTATCTTGTTGTTCAGTTGTAAACAGAAATATCATAGAATCTAGCATTATCTATCACAGTTTAAATAGCAATCTCAACATCAGTCTAGGAATATACAAATCAAAGCCATTCATAATCATAAGAATTGTCAGCATTTAGAAGAAGTTTGTGAGCTAATCCATGACCCGAGCTTTGTCTGTGGTCACCTGACCCTTTGATGACCCGACCTTTGCCTGTGGTCGTCCGACTTATTGCTGACCTGACTATTGCCTGTGGTTACCCAACCCATTGATGACCCGACCTTTGTCATGTCTTTTACTAGACCTTCTCGCCTGAACCCTCACCTGATGAGATCATGCGCCTTATTATGTGGACAAGAAGGGAAATTGTTTACGAATTTGCTCACCAATAAACTTATCCAATTTGTATAGACTATCACTTATATCAAGATTATAATTCTTTGTGTTTCTAATAACAGAAGATGCAGTGATATTTATCGTGGTACTGGAGTTATAGCTAATATCTGAGATGGCATTACTCCAGTAAGTACAACCATAATAGTTTTTAATGTGATTGAACAAGGCATTTGATTCTCGTCCCGTTTTTATACTATATTTATGTTGCTTAAGTCTAACAGAAAGATCCGTACCAGTCTGCCAAACATAAAACAAAACTTATCACAATTTCTTTATAGACGCAACCGGGAGAATTTTCTGTTGAGTTCCTGATTAACGTATCCTTCATAGTATCATTGTTGCTGAAGGCAACATTTCATTAAAGGATTTAAGTAACATGGGAAGTAAAGTAAAATTACCATCAAAAGGGAGAACTGAAAGATTCTTGGTGTCAATGGGAGGCTTGGGCTCAACTCTATAAAATGATTTCTTTGCTAACTTAAGGGATTTATCAATGAAAGATCTAGGGTACCTTAACTTAGATCCAATAGAATATATCTTCTCAAACTCATCATCTATATACTCTGGACTGCAAATACGTAATGCCCTAAGGAACATAGATTGAAATGATGATAATTCAACTCTGTCATGTTGAGATGAGTAATAATGGATATATGAGCATACATTGATAGGTTGTCTGTGTATGCTAAACTTAAACTTGTTTCCTTGCCTATGAATCATGCAATCTAAAAATTGGAATATGCCATTATTTTCATTTTCTAAAGTAAATTTGATGGAAGGTACTAAATTGTTAAGCAAGGGGAGAAATATTTGTAAATTTTCATTTGTTGGCCAAGCACAAAGAACATCATCTATTTACCTAGTATAAGTTATGGTTTATGGAATTTTGATAACTTTATTGTTGATAAAATTTGTGAGCAATTCACCTTCTTATCTACATAATAAGTTTATGATACGCTCGTTTTCTGTCTTGGACAATCGTATTTTCACCAAATGGCGTCCAAGCTACGTCTCTTCGTTGCATATCAACTGACCGTTACATTTCTTTCTTCTGTCTACACTGATGATGTTATTTTTACACGAAAGTTATAATAACGCGGGGAGTGCTCATCCTCCTCGAATGCTCAGATTAGGGTGTCTAAATGAGTGTAGATGTAACAAAGATGAAAAAAAAGGAGAGATAGGTAGTATGTTTGAGGAAAGGAACCTGGGTGTTTTGGCTCTGAGTGAAACGAAGCTCAAGGGCAAAGCGGAAAAGCGGTTTGGGAATGTCTTGGGAGTAAAGTCAGGGGTTACTGAGAGGACAAGAGCAAGGGAAGGAGTAGCACCACTCCTGAAACAGGAGTGGTGGAAGTGTGTGAATGAGTGTAAAACCGTAAACCCTAGATTGATATGGGCAAAACTGAAAGAGGATGGAGAAAGAGATGGGTGATTATTGGTGCATATGCACCTGGGCGTGAAAAGAATGATCATGAGAGGCAAGTGTTTTAGAGCAGCTGGGAGAGTGTGTTAGTAGTTTTGATGCACGAGACCACGTTATAGTGATGGGTGATTTAAATGCAGAGGTGAGCAATGTGGCAGTTGAGGGAATAATTGGTGTACATGGGGTGTTCAGTGTTGTAAATGGAAGTGGTGAGGACCTTGTAGATATATGTGCTGAAAAAGGACTTGTGATTGGGAATACCTGGTTTATGAAGAGAGATATACATAAATATACGTATGTAGGAGAAATGGACTACGTGTCAATTAATAGGCGCGCGAAAGATAGACTTTTGTATGTTAATGTGC
>NC_092245.1:82500-127511 GCF_036320965.1 Panulirus ornatus | reverse complement strand
AAGGACTGGTGATTGGGAATACCTGGTTTATTGATAATTGATAGGCGCGAGAGAGAGACTTCTGGATGTTAATGTACTTAGAGGGGCACCTGGGGGATGTTTGACAATTGTCTTTTGGAAGCAAAATGTAGAGGTTTTCAGAGATGAGAGAATGTTTCGGTGAAGAGAGTGATGAAAGTAAGTGACATCTTGGAAAGGAGACTTGTGTGAGGAAGTACCAGGAGATATTGAGTACAGAATGCAAAAAGGTGAAAGCAAGTGAGAAAGGGGAGTGGGGGACGAATGGGATGTTTTTCGGGAATTAGTGATGGCTTGCTCAAAAGATGCTTGTGGCATGAGAAAGGTGGGAGGTGGGCAGATTAGAAATGATAGTGAGTGGTGGGATGAAGAGGTAGGATTGTTAGTGAAAGAGAAGACAGAGGCATTTGGACGATTTTTGCAGGGAAATAGTGCAAATGACTGGAAGAAGTATAAACGAAAGAGGCAAGAGGTCAAGAGAAAGATGCAAGAGGTGAAAAAGAGGCCAAATGAGAGTTGGGGTGAGAGGGTATCATTACATTTTAGGGAAAATAAAAAGATGTTTTGGAAGGAAGTAGATATAGTGCGTAAGACAAGAGAACAAATGGGAATATTGCTGAAGGGGGAAGATGGGGAGGTAATTACAAGTAGTAGTGAAGTGAGAGGGAGATGCAGTGAACATTTTGAAGGTTTGTTGAATGTGTGTGGTGATAGAGTGGTAGACATAGGGTGTTTTGGTCTAGGTGGTTTGCTAAGTGAGAGGGTCAGGGAGAATGATTTGGTAGAGAAGAGGTAGTGAAAGCTTTGTAAAAGATGAAAGCCGGCAAAGCCGCAGGTTTGGATGGCATTGCAGTGGAATTTATTAAAAAACGGCATGACTGTTGTTGACTGGTTGGTGAGGATTTTCAATGTATGTATGGCTCACGGTGAAGTGCCTGAGGACTGGCGGAATGCATATATAGTGCCATCGTTCATAGGCAAAAGGGATGAAGGGTGAGTGTTCAAATTAAAGAGGTATAGGATTGTTGAATATTCCCGGGAAATTATATGGGAGAGTATTGATCGAGAGAGTCAAGGCATGTACAGAGCACCAGATTGAGGAAGAGTTGTGTAGTTTCAGAAGTGGTAATGGATGGGTGGATCAGGTGTCTACCTTGAAGAATATATGTGAGAAATACTTAGAAAAGATGATGGATTTGTATGTAGCATTTATGGATCTGGAGAAGGCATGCGATAAGAGTTGATAAAGATGCTCTGCGGAAGGTACTAAGAAAATATGGTGTGGGAGATAAGTCGCTAGAAGCAGTGAAAAGTTTTTGTCGAGGAAGTATAGCATGTGTAAGAGTAGGAAGACGGAAAGAGGATTGGTTCCCAGTGAGTGTCAGTTTGCGGCAGGGCTGTGTGATGTATCCATGGCTTTTTAATTTGTTTATGGATGGGGTTGTTCGGGAGGTGAATGCAAGAGTTTTAGAGAGAGGGGCAAGTATGCAGTCTGTTGTGGATGAGAGGGTTTGGAAGTGAGTCAGTTATTGTTCGCTGATGATACAACTCTGGTGGTTGATTTGGGTGAGAAACTGCAGAATTTGGTAGCTGAGTGTGGTAAAGTGTGTGAAAGAAGAAAGCTGAGAGTAAATGTGAATAAGAGCAAGGTTATTAGGTTCAGTAGGGTTGAGGGACAAGTAAATTGGGAGGTAAGTTTGAATGGCGAAAAACTGGAGGAAGTGAAGTGTTTTAGGTATCTGGGAGTGGATTTGGCAGCGGTTGGAAACATGGAAGCAGAAGTGAGTCACAGGGTGGGGGAGGGGGCAAAGTTTCTGAGAGCGTTGAAGAATGTGTGGAAGGCGAGAACGTTATCTCGTTGAGCAAAAATGGGCATGTTTGAAAGAATAGTGGTTCCACCAATGTTATATGGTTATGAGGCACGGGCTATAGATAAGGTTGCGCGGAAGGTGGATGTGCTGGAAATGAGATGTTTGAAGACAATATGTGGTGTGAGGTGGTTTGATCGAGTAAGTAACGAAAGGGTAAGAGAGATGCGTGGAATTGAAAAGAGTTTGGTTGAGAGAGCTAAAGAGGGTGTTTTGAAATGGCTTGGTCACATGGAGAGAATGAGGGAAGAAAGATTGACAAAGAGGATATATGTGTCAGAGGAGGAGAGAACGAGAAGTGGGAGACCAAATTGGAGGTGGAAAGATGGAGTGAAAAAGACTGAGTGATCGGGGCCTGAACATGCAGAAGGGTGAAAGGTGTGCAAGGAATAAAGTGAATTGGAACGATGTGGTATACCGGGGTCGACGTACTGTCAATGGTTTGAGACAGGGCATGTGAAGCGTCTGTGGTAAACCATGGAAAGTTTTGTGGGGCCTGGATGTGGAAAGGGAGGTGTGGTTTCAGTGCATTATACAGCTGGGTGGAGTGTGGACAAACTACCGCAACCAGGATTCGAATATATACGCTCGACCCTTGGCTGGTCATGAATGCGTTACGGTCAGGAACGCTAACCGATACAGCACGGAAATTGAATAGTTTCTTTTCTAGGTAATTCAAATCATTATGAATAAAACTCTGTAAAGATATGAGATACATGTCATTCGAATACGGTAAACACGTAATCAACTGCATTAGAACCAATATTCTCTCTATTTCCAAATTTTTTTAGGAAACGTCTATATTGTGGAAATGATATGTATTTAAAAGGAGAAAGACAAGATTGCAACGAAAGGCAAATATAAGTCTTGCTCAGCGCACTTTAACGAGCACGATGCCAGTAGGTTTCAAAACTATTCTGAGGAGAGAGAGAGAGAGAGAGAGAGAGAGAGAGAGAGAGAGAGAGAGAGAGAGAGAGAGAGAGAGAGAGAGAGAGAGAGAGAGAGAGAGAGAGAGAGAGAGAGAGAGAGAGAGAGAGACTTTTTCGCCCTTGCTCTGATGCTTGCCCTATTGGGGACATAGACTACAGGACCATAGAATTTTCCCTTATTTTGCATCTCATTCGTCTATGCTCTCTGTTCGCAATCATTGCATTTTTTCTGACTGATGAATCTGCTGATTCCTAAAGTAAGCTTTTCAAACAACTTATATCATTCACTCTTTCCTTTCAGTTTCCTGCCTCATCAGTCAATAGGTGAATGTCCATTTATGAAGCCGCTGCACTTGCCATATGATTTTTCCTAACTATACTTTCGATGAAGCCACATCTAGCCTACTGTCCTACTGAACCTATGACCTAGACCATTATTGTCCTCAAGCAAGTTCCTTCCAGTTTCCCCCAAGCTACAGGTGGACAAGCCGTATAAACCGGATGATACACCTACTCGTGTTCTGCAGGAGTGTGCCTCTAAGCCAGTTCCGATGCTTGTTCGTCTATTTCGTCTCAGTCTTTAAGTCCAGATCTTCCCTTTTTCTTGGAAACATACCTTTGTTCAGCCCACCCATAAAAAAGAAACCTTCTTTACTCATTCTAACTATCACCCCATCGCTTTCAATTTTAGTTTCTCTAAAGTATTCGAAACATTCACTTCCTTGGACACTTTGAAAAGCATTCCCATCTTTCATTCTTGGTTCAAGAGCTACTTGTCATCCCCCCTACGTAAACTATTAGTGGTCCTTCCTATGAGATTTTGGTGAACCTTTACTCAAGCCACTCGATATCTCTCAGACATTCGACAACATTTGGCGCTACTCTTCTTCAAAAACTTCTTCCCTTGACTTTTCTGCTCCTCTCCGCTCCCTAATGGATAAATTTCTTCCCAGTAGTTTGATTATGGTCGCCAATCATGGAGCGACATAGCTTCCTCTTACCTTCTCGCCATAAAGCGATCGTATGGCAAGCACTAATGGTATGCTGCCCTATGGAGAGAATACATGTAAAGAGAACCCCAAACTAACACATGCAATATTGATGTAGGTACATAAGAAGACCAGAGATGGAGTGTGATAACATACTGTGTGAGAGAGATAAAGCTATTGAGAAACGTGAAAACATATTCTGGGAGATAAACCAGTGGATCATCCTGCTCTCTTGGACAGATTGATGCGTAGCATCAGTACTGACGTAACTTAAATATTTTTGAATATTCATTTTCTCCTTTTGAGTCATTTCTTCAGATTATACGCAGATCTTTTTTTACTGAAGCAGATACATTCTTGAATTTGTTCCGTAAGTATCTAAGGTTATGGGTAACATAAATTTGGCTATAAGAGGAAGTCTAGTGAGAGAAAATGTTAAGGGGCGTCAGATGATATCATAACAGAAATTCTCCATCTCATAAAGTCAAACAAGAGACGAAGAGATGAAAAGTGTAGTCGACGTACTGATGTAGTAGCAACAGATGATGGTGGATGAAGAGACATTTTTGGCAGCTGCAGAGCACATAATCATCCTCTTCATATATGGAGGTATGAAAAAAAATGTCTGGTGTCTAACGTGTGTCTGTCATCCCTCTCCCTCCCTTATCCAGCTTGATGCGCCTGACAGAGATCGGCCTGGTGGTCAAGTGGGAGAGAGACGAGATGAACAAGATCACCCAGTACATATCTCCAAGGAAAGGAAAAGGTCCTACAGCCATCACCCTTCAACACCTTCAGGTAACTCTCTCTCTCTCTCTCTCTCTCTCTCTCTCTCTCTCTCTCTCTCTCTCTCTCTCTCTCTCTCTCTCTCTCTCTCTCTCTCTCTCTCTCTCTCTCTCTCTCTCTCTCTCTCGTTGCTCGATACAAAAAAAAATCAATTAACATTCCACCACTGCTCATTAGTAATACAGATCCACTTAGCCATCGTACAGAAGCTGTAGTATGGCTAAACTTAAATGGAGTCTTTAACAAAATCAATATCATCATTTGATGCATCGTGTGATATGTAGAGTCAATGTACCTAAGCTACCAGCACGCAAAGCTTGCATGGCATCTGACACACTAACACACGTGTGAAGTATATGAAATCGAAACCAGCATTCTGAGATATTGGGAGATGAGCCAACATTTTCTTATCACACAGCAAGCTCAGCAAGAAAATAGAAGAGTTTCTTAAAGACAGAACTAAAATGATTAAGAAATGTTTTTGAGCTCTTCCTTGCCTCACATATATGGACTGATTAATACCCATAAACCAGGATACCCTATAAGACCTGTAGTCTCCTCAGTGGGATCGGCAACATATAAATTGTCTAAAAGCTTATCAGTATTCTCAGTACATTACCTGTTACAATATGTTGTTCTAAGATTAAAAGCAATACTGATCTAGGAAGCAAGCTCTGTATGGTCCAGCTTGATTATAAAACAGTCTAGTTGACAAGTTTAGTATGGACCAGCATGATTATAGATCTACAGTCCCTGTTGATAATTTGTTGGAGTTTTGGGACGAAGAGTTAGATAGAAACACCTTACCGTTGCCTACAACTACCATTTTAGAGTTAATTAACCTATATGTTATAGGTGAAAAGTTTTCAGTTCATTGATATTTTCTACACAGAGCAGCTTGATATGAGTATGTGAAGTTGTCAATCTGCCCTCCTGAATATTACATGTACGGAATTGTTTGAAATCATGATACTCTATGACATCTTATCCAGTAATATCAAATGGTACCGGTATGTTGATGATATTCTTTGTGATCTATTTCCTGCCATTTTGAATCGTTTGGTTGACCCAGTAAAGATCACTCATGAAACTGAGACAGACACAACAATGGCATTCTTAGACTATAGTATTGATAGGCATGGCAACAGGCTAGTCGAGGAGTGATTACCCTGATGCCTCATATCTCTCCTAACCAGCTAAACTTTGGATGTCTCTTCGTCCTTCAGTCTTTCCCTTTTCCTATTTTTTTCTTTCCTTTAAGACTCAGATCTACAAAGACTTGCGGGGTCATCTATAATTTGTATTTTCTTTTCCTTCTTCATTTTCTTTCACTCGACATAGCCTTTGGGGTATGTCAGCCGCTATGATAATAATAACAATAATAATAATAATAATAATAATAATAATAATGATAATAATAATAATATGATAATAATAATAATAATAATAATAATAATAATAATAATAATAATAATAATAATAATAATGATAATAATAATGATAATAATAATAATAATAATAATAATAATAATAATAATAATAATATAATAATAATAATAATAATAATAATAATAATAATAATAATAATAATAATAATAATAATAATAATAATAATAATAATAATAACGATAATAATAATGATAATAATGATAATGATAATAATAATAATAACAATGATCAATAATAAAATATTATCATTACTATTATTTCTATTATCATTATCATTATCATTATTATCATCATTATCATTATTATTATTATTATTATTATTATTATTATTATTATTATTATCATTACTATTATTGTTATTTTCATTATTACTATTATCTTTATTATTATTACTATTATTATTATCATAGCATCATTAAGGAGGAATTTTGGTTATATTAGGAAATGAACAGCTATGCTGCAATGTGCAGATGACATGTCTTATCTTCATTAAGAAAGGATGTTATATAAGCAAAATATGAAGAGCAAAAAATTAAATACTGGAGGAATGAATGTTGGGTAAGAGGACATGGCAAATCATGAAACGCCACGGTGATATGGACGTCTGGCAAGAATGGTTGTGTCAAGAATGACTGCCTTTACCTTCAGATGTAGATGTAGCATTAGACCAGCGCCACTCACGGATTGCTGAAAAGGAACCACTTAGGTGTGTAGCTCCTGAGCTACACACACATATCCGTCTTACACCCATTTGTCACATGTGCGGGCGGCGGGATGTTTACAGACTGGATTATGCCCTTTCATGTCGTCTACCCTCCCCATTTATCCAGGCTAGGGAGTGGCCCCCCCCCCAAAAAAAACCACTTCACCTACCTCTGCATCTGTGGCTCTGAAATGATGTTCTAGATTCTCACGTTTCATAGCAGAGCACAACAACACTTGACAAATCAAACAAAGACAGTTTGTTACCTCGAGGCATGAAGACAAATTCCTCCGTCCACATAGCCTGAAATTTTCTCTGTTCCTCACAACAGTCTACCTGTTGACCACTCGTCTCTCCTCCATCCTATTGATCGGGTCTGGGATGATCGCTCATCAACAGTATACTTTTTTCTTGACCACAATTCGATCCATCATAACGAACACGACTGTATTTACGTTTCAGGTCAAACTTACCCATCACAGATAACAGGCTTCACAAACAACAGATTTAGTCGTTATTTTCATATATATTGCCTCATTCTCAAACATCGGCTGCCAATCTTCAAACAAACAATAGCAAATCCTAGGTCTAACGAAATACGTCTTGTCTCCAGCGAAAGCCTAAGCTAAACCTTGCCTGCGACCGCCATAGGTTAGACGTGTACCGTACGTGTCCTATGATGGACACATAAGGTTCCCGTACTGCAGGACCGTTAGAATCTTATCTCTGTGACATTGCCTTTAATTTCACCTCATGAAAATATGTATTTTACATTATTATCATCATTGTTATTCTTATTACTATTATCATTATTATTATCATTATTATTATTACTATTGTTATTATTATCATTATTATTATTATTATTATTATTATTATTATTATTATTATTATTATTATTATTATTATTATAATAATTATTACATTATTATCATTATTATAATAATCATTAATATCATTATCGTTATTATTGTTATTATTATTATTATTATTATTATTATTATTATTATTAGTATTATTATTATCATTATTATCATTATTATTATTATCTATATTTTTATTATTATTAATAATATTATTATTATTAGAATTACTATTATGATTACTATCTTTATCATTATTACCATTATCATTATTATCATCATTATTTTCCGAGGGCCGCAAACTGAGCGGTCTCGAGCCGCGCAATGAACACCTGGAAAAGATCGAGAAATGTCTGTTAGAAGGAAGCAAACATAGGGTAGTGTGAGGTGTGCTGTGAATGGGTCGTATGTAGGAGGCCTGTGTGGTCCTTCCTTACGTATCATAGGAAATTGGTTAAACAAATACATTAAGACAGAGTATCGGACGGGTCGAATGGAATTGAATATGAAAAAAGAATGTGTCACTTGCACTGGCATGTGTTACTTATGGGTCATTAGTTTGCAGCACATTAGAAAAACTAGCAAGACCAACATATATTCCACCAATACAACGCAGATCTCTATTTGAGTATGACCATTAGGCAAGATGTCAACATTTACAGGCTACATGCTTAGCGTCAGTATTTCATATCATTCACGTATAGCAATATATGATCAATTTTGTATTGTACGAAAAAAGAATAAATGAATCATCAAGGCACCGCCTGAATGGAAACTATATATCATGGGATCAATACATTTGAAGATATTGGCGATTTTGCCTAGCCACACTTGCTTCATCTATAACGTACCAAAAGGGAATGCTAGTAGATAACTCAAACAATGTCCAGTAATGAAGATTTGTAATTACAGGCTGCATTCTTCATAATGGTGTTGGGGTTTGCGATTTCGGCATTTGTCCTTTTAACGGAAATCGTTGTTCTTGTCTTGATGCAAACAACACAATAGCAGACATAGAAAAGGTAAGTAACATGTCACATGGTAATCTCTTACCTTGATGACACCACTTTATTCTCATAGTTATTCCAGGCTGTTGACTAAGTGTGTAGATCATTTTGAAAGGTTAACGTTAAGCGTATTTTGTGAACAGAATATTTTGTGCCACTGATTTGCTGATGAAAACACTATTACGTTAACTGAAGCCCAACACACACAGACACACACACACACACACACACACACACACACACACACACACATACATACATACAGAGAGAGAGAGAGAGAGAGAGAGAGAGAGAGAGAGAGAGAGAGAGAGAGAGAGAGAGAGAGAGAGAGAGAGAGAGAGAGAGAGAGAGAGAGAGAGAGAGAAATATTTCCGAATTTGCATTTTGAAAATACCTCCCGTTCCTTACCCACTACCGTAGCTTCGTATACTCTTTTTGCCATTCTTCACTCAATTTCTCTCGGTATTTCTTCACACAAATATCTGCTTCAAGCTCTCTTGCTATCACCATTCTCCTATCCATAAGGTTTCCTTTTTTTCCGAAAAACTTCTATAGATCGTTGCCAGCAGACCATCTTTCCTACTTACATACGTATACTTGTGTATATCCCTCTTAACCAGATATTCTCAGTCACCAGCCCCTTTCAGCTCAGTTTTGCAAGCTGTTAATCATTTCCATTAACTTTGATGAATAATCCATGCCCTCCAGTTATACCCTCAAGTGCCATTGTTACTCACCTTCGCATTTATATCACCCATCACTAGTACCCAGTCTCTTACATCAAAACTACTGACACTCACTCAGTTGCTTTCAAAACATTTGCATCTCATCTTTCTTCTCGAGGCCAGGTGCATTAGAATTACTAATCACCCAGCTCTTGTATCCACTCATCTTTTTCCCCAAATCAGTTTGGAGCTCACTTCCGCGCACTTTTTCACACACTCTCACAACTCCTGCTTCAGTAATAGTTCTTTCCTTTCCTTAACTCTTGCCCCATAACAACCCTTAATTTCACTCGTAAGACATTTCTAAACAACACTTCCCCTTTATTCGTAATCTTTCTTTCAGCCAGATTTCTTTTCTTAAACATACTACCTATCTCCAGTTTCTAATTGATTAGTTATTCCCTATTGTAAGCAGCATAGTCGAGCACTTATCGTGCCCAGCTACCACACAAATGGTACGATGTTCGAATCCTTGCTGTTGGGGAACAAAATGTGTTCTATGAGGGTGCGCGTTAATATGCACTAAGTTTGTGTTCATCACATATATCCTGCTCTGACAGTAAGTTCCGTAAAACTGCTGGCTACTGGGTAATGAGCATGACGATATATATATATATATATATATATATATATATATATATATATATATATATATATATATATATATATATATATATATATATATATATATATATATTTCTTTTTCTTTCAAACTATTCGCCATTTCCCGCATTAGCGAGGTAGCGTTAAGAACAGAGAACTGGGCCTTTGAGGGAATATCCTCACCTGGCCCCCTTCTGTGTTACTTCTTTTGGAAAATTGGCAAGGTAGCCAATTACATATATATGTTACAAATACTATACTGATCCTTGTCTTTGCAAGGACGTTAGATTTATGTTTCACAACGCAGGATAACACTATCTTAAAGTCATGGGATTAGATCAAACACCAGCATCAAAACTACTTGTAATGAAAGAACTAAAGTGTACAAAATAAATGCATGAAACCAGGCACAAATCATTTACGTTAACACTGAATATGAGTTTAACATTCCAGATAAGATTTCAAACCAGGAGATCTCTTTCCTTTATGACAATTTCTTCGATAACATGATTCAAGATACACATATGGTTAGATCCTTCTATGACAAGATACAATACTCTATGACACTCGAAATTAAATGAGAGGCAAAACAACGTAGAGTCTATATCGCTCACTTCACTCGGGTAACGGGCTTTGCGACAGAGGGACACCTCTTACGTAGCTGGGCTAGAGAGGGAAAAATCAAAGCTCAGCGGGTGTCAGGGGTATTTATTACAAGTAAGAACGAGCGTCCGCCCTGTTATCCTACAATGTGACACTTGATTGGTTATGAGCCTAAGATACAATTGTGACTGGAGGAGGGTGAGTATCCGTGAAACTGGTTGGTTTGGAGGATCCTAAGTCCGTCCCACATCTTGCCTAAAGCTCAACCTCCTCTGTTATCTTGTTTACGACAGCGTCGATGATGCACGGGATGACATACCCCGTAGGCTGGCCCCACGACTTGACCTGACACCTCGGGTGAGGTCCAAGCGCTGAAGGACTTGACGTCATCTGCACGGGCTCCCACATTACTTGATCTACAGCTAACTTGAATGGTTGGTCAAAATCAGGAGCCTGCAAGATAGGACTATTACAGGGTATGGATTTTAACTGATGAAAGGCTAGCTCACACTGCTCATTCCAAACATATCTAACATCTTTCTTCAATAAATTGGTCAGAGGGGTTGCGAGTGTTGCAAAATTTACAATGAACATTCGATAGTACCCAACCATACCCATAAAACGTCTCCGTTCTCTTCGAGATCAGGGGGCACTCATCTGGGATAAAGACTGGACCTTTGCAGTCGGTGGGGCTAGCTCACCTTGTCCGATCACATAACCCAGATATTGCACCTTGGCCTTCACAAACTCGCATTTGTCCCAATTGAGAACAAGGTTAGCCTCATTCAAGACCGTCAGAACGTTGTCAAGTCTCTGTATATGTTCGTCCCAACCCTGACTATATATCACAATATCATCCAGGTAGACGATACTACCAGGCAGGTCTCTGATGAGGATGTCGATAAGTCGTTGAAATGTAGCAGGGGCATTCTTCATTCCCAAAGGCATTACTTTACACTTATAAGTTCGTCCTAGCACTACAAAGGTGCTGATATCTTGTGCTCTCTCCGTCAATCTAATCTTCCAGTACCCTTTTCTGAGGTCTAATTTTGACAGGAAGCGAGCATTGCCGACGCGATCTATGCAATCTTCCACTCGCGGCAGAGTGTAACTGTCAGTTCTTGTCACCTCATTAACCCGGCGGTAGTCAATTTAGAACCGATAGGTCCCATTAGGCTTGGATACGAGAGTAACAGGGGAGCTCCACTCTGATATGGCTGAATCAGGTCGTGCTTAAGCATATAGTTCAGCTCAGTGTGAAGGATGGTCGCTCGTTGTGGGCTCACCCGGTACGGAGCTAATTTGACAAGTCGGACTTCTCCTACGTCCACATCATGGCTTGTGAGCGAGGTCTGTCCAGGTGTGTTTCGGAGCACCTCCGGGTGTTTTGACAGTAAGGAAGACATTTGCACACGTCGTTCCTCCGTCAGATGCGAAAGTTTCGCCTCCCACTTCCCGTTCGCGCCTCCGTCCGGTTCCCAGGTCTCCGAGGCATCGCAGCTACGTCGTCGTCTTCGTCACGCACGGCTACCGCTGGACGTTGGATAATGCAGACTGGCACCGTCGGTTCCAGAGGGGGAGGATCACGACTGAAATATGGCTTAAGCATGTTGACAAGGCATAATCTCCGACCTCTGCGCCTATCGGAGGTAGAGACAAGGAAATTTGAGTCTCCTACACTCCGGATAATGGTATAGGGACCCTGAAAATGAGCAGCCAAGGGTTGACCTGGATCTGGTAGTAGAAGCAACACCTCGTCCCCCGCCTCAAACCTTCTCAAACGAGATCGTTAGCCATACCATTTCTTCATTCGTGCTTGGGTCCCTGTTAAATTCTGCCGAGCTGTTTCCTAACACCTTTGGAGTTTCTCCTTTAACTCGCTAACGGAGACCAACAGGCCGACACTCTCACTCGAGTTGAGCCACACGTCTTTCAGTAACTTAAGAGGCCCTCGGATCTCTTGGGCAAACATCAGCTCAAGAGGGAGAAACCTAGAGATTCATTAGGCACTTCTCTTGTGGCGAAGAGAAGAAATGGGAGTCCCTTATCCCAGCCTTTAGTGTTGTTAGCACAATACTTCTTTAACATGGACTTCAGGGTGAAATGGTAACCTTCCAATGCTCCCTGGCTCTGAGGGTGGTAAGCAGTGAAGGTAATCTTACCGATACCCAGCTCCCTCAGTGTCTGTTGAAAAGTCCTGGACATGAAATTGGATCCCCGATCAGATTGCACCTCTTTGGGAAGTCCAAACTTTGTGAAGAAGCTAAGCAACTCCCGGACAGCAGTCTTGGCATTCATGCTTCTTAATGGTATTGCTTTGGGATATCTCGTGGCCATATCAATGATACTTAAAATGTAACAGTGGCCAGAGGAGGTTCGTGGCAAGGGGCCCACAATGTCAAACGGAGCTTCAAATGGGGGAATAGGAACTAAGGGAGGAGCCTTAAGCTTCTGATTAGGCTTTCCCATCACTTGACATGTATGACACGTCTTTACCTACTGAGCGACATCCCGGCGGACACCAGGCCAATATACATTCCGCCACACTCGGTCCAGGGTCTTCCTCACCCCTAAATGACCGGCGAAGCTTGAGTCATGCGCAAGCTTCAAAATCTCCCACTTGTAGGGACGTGGCACTACCACCTGGTGGACTGCCTGCCACTCCTCGTCTTCCCTATTACATGACACTGGACACCACCTCCTCATTAACAACCCATCTCGGAGGTAATAACCGTCAGCCGATTCTTCAGCCGACTCAAACAATTTTTTAAACTCTGGTTCGGCTCTCTGTAATCTCTTTAGATTCTGCCGAGACAAATCATCAGCCTCACCCGTCGCCTCTGGCTCAGAGTCGAAATCAGCAAAGAAGGTATCAGCGAGCTCCACCTCACTCGGCTCACTCTCGGGCAGTGACTGTAGTTTCCCCGCCTCAAGCTCTGTCTCCTGGGGCCTGCAACTTGCTTTCTTAGCGGATTTGGACCGGGTAACTGCGCACACGGGTAATAGACCTGGAACCTCTTCCTGAAGTCACTCTGTCTCTGCGGACTCCACTGGTGTCACCGACACCACCGGCACTGGGTTCATCTTCCCACCCGCTAGATCATTGCCTAACACAAAGTCCACGCCTGAGACAGGCAACCGATCTACAACCCCTGCAAGAGCATGGCCCGTGAAGAGATCTGTTTGAAGAGATCTGTTTCTACCTTCACATCGGCTAGTGGAGCTTCCTTGGGACCCGACAGTCCATCTAGCAAGACTCGGTCTCCAAACTCTCCTCGCGGCACCAAGCCATCCAATATCAGGGACTGCAGAGCACCAAAATCCCGTAATACGGTCACTTTTCGTCTTACGCATTGTAGTTCCTATGGAAAGGATCCTTAACTACAGATTGATCAACACTCGCAGCCCCTCACTTTCCTAAGAGCAGGGATAGCCTCACCTACTTTACTAAGTGCCTCTAAAGTTGAGAAGAGATTCACCGGCCTACTCTTGGTAAAGTCTCTGGATTCCTTCGCCCGAGCCAAGCAATCCTTCACCTGGTGCCCAGCCTTGCCACAGTGAGAGCAAATCTTAACTTTCTGAGAGTATTTCCCCTGACTTTTATGAGTTACCGGCAAGGTAGCAGATTCAGGTGGGATTACATAACCTTTGGACCTCCCTCTGCCGTCAAAGCCCTTTGAACGTCTCTCCTCGTCAAGTTTGAGATTTAGCACGTACTCATCTGCTAGTTTCCCAGCCTCCTCAAAATTCTCCGCTGTTTTAGTTATTATGTACTGCAGTACGTCACGGGTAGACCGTCCTTACATTCCTCGAATACTACTAGTTTTAGGATTGACTCAGCATCATAAGCTCTTTTGGAGCGTACCCACTGCAAGCCTAACCTGTACTTTTCACGAAAGTGATCTAGGCAGGTTTGATCAGGACGCTTATTTTTATTTCGAAATCTGAGTCGGTGTGCTTCCGGACTTAAATGATAAGAATTCAGCACTGCCTGTTTCACGACTTCATAATCATTACACTGGTCACCGGTCAACGCAGTGTATGCGGGCTCAGCCTTACCAACAAGGAGGGGACGTATTACAGTCGTCCAAGCCGACTTCGGCCAAGAGTAGTCATGAGCAGTCTGTTCAAACTTAAGGAAAAAGGTAGCCACGTCATCTTCACAGAACTTTGGTGCGAGATGTAAGTTACCCAACTGAGACGACACTGGTCCTGATGGTGAAGTGCTCTGTCGTAGTTTTTCACGTTCGAAAGCGAACCTAGCTTGTTCAGTCTGCTCCTTCTGTACCTGCACCTGTGCTTGTGCATTCTGCATTTGCACTTGTGCATTGACCTTAGCTATCTCTAGTTGGATTCGCCAGTATTCGTGATCAACATTAACATCACTAGGGATATGGGGAGGGATCGAGACTTCGCTCGACGTCAATGATGGAGCGGTATTGTCGACACTGATTTCAACATCAGGCGCAGCATCTACCATCTGCCCACTAACAAAATGATTTATTACTAAAGACTCCAACTGTACTTTACTAGTTCTCCGTCCATAATTCACTTCTAACCTATCCGCAACAAACCTCAACTCATGCTTTGTTAAAGATTTAAAGTCCTCGGGAGAGGGCTCAGATCGACAAAACTGGTCAACGTCAGCGTCGCTGGTCAACGGCATGATTAACTAATCAAGGAAAGAGATTCCGTTAAAGCAAGAAATATCCTGGCAAGGTCGCTAATTTATATGTACGAACTCAATACTTATTCTAGCAAGGTCGCCAATTACATATATATATTTCATATATATACTATACTAATCCTTGTCTTTGCAAGGACGTTAGATTTGTTATGTTTCACACATTCAGGATAACACTATCTTAGAGCCATTGGAATAAATCAAACACCAGCATTAAAACTACTTATAATGAAAGAACTAAAGTGTACAAAATAAACACATGAAACCAGGCACAAATCATTTACGTTAACACTGAACATGAGTTTAACATTCCAGATAAGATATCAAACCAAGAGATCTCTTTCCTTTATGACAATTTCTTCGATAACATGATTCAAGATATACTTATGGTTAGACGCTTCTATGACAAGTTACAATACTCTATGACATTCGAAATTAAATGACAGGCAAAACAATGTAGAGTCTACATCGCGCATTTCACTCGGGTAACGGGCTTTGCGCCAGAGGGACACCACTTACCTCGCTGGGCTAGAGAGGGAAAAATCAAGGTTCAGCGGGTGTCAAGGGTATTTATTATAAGGAAGAACGAGCGTCCGCCCTGTTACCCTGCAACGTGACACTTGATTGGCTATGAATCTGAGATCCAATTGTGATTGGAGGAGGATGAGTATCCGTAAAACTGGTTGGTTTGGAGGATCCTAAGTCTGTTCCACATCTTGCCTAAAGCTCAACCTCCTCTGTTATCTTGTTTACGACAGCGGCGATGATGCACGGGTTGACACACATCATAGGCTGGTCCCACGACTTGACGTAACGCCTCGGGTGAGGTCCAAGCGCTGAAGGACTGGACGTAATCTGGTTACAAACAGGATTATCAAGACTAATGGTTCGGTCAGGGATGTGAGTTCCGAGTCGATAGCAGAGGAAGACCTTAATCCTCGTCCTAACAAGAAATAACAGCAACATCATACACAAAGACACACCTTATACAAAGACACACCATACATATATACCAAGATGTGGGCACACACACATGCTAGTAACAATATACATATATATATATATATATATATATATATATATATATATATATATATATATATATATATATATATATATATATATATATATATATATATATATATATATATATCAGTAAATTTTAGGGAGAATAAAAAGATGTTCTGGAAGGAGGTAAATAGGGTGCGTAAGACAAGGGAGCAAATGGGAACTTCAGTGAAGGGCGTAAATGGGGAGGTGATAACAAGTAGCGGTGATGTGAGAAGGAGATGGAATGAGTATTTTGAAGGTTTGTTGAATGTGTTTGATGACAGAGTGGCAGATATAGGGTGTTTTGGTCGAGGTGGTGTGCAAAGTGAGAGGGTTAGGGAAAATGATTTGGTAAACAGAGAAGAGGTAGTTAAAGCTTTGCGGAAGATGAAAGCCGGCAAGGCAGCAGGGTTGGATGGTATTGCAGTGGAATTTATTAAAAAAGGAGGTGACTGTATTGTTGACTGGTTGGTAAGGTTATTTAATGTATGTATGACTCATGGCGAGGTGCCTGAGGATTGGCGGAATGCGTGCATAGTGCCATTGTACAAAGGCAAAGGGGATAAGAGTGAGTGCTCAAATTACAGAGGTATAAGTTTGTTGAGTATTCCTGGTAAATTATATGGGAGGGTATTGATTGAGAGGGTGAAGGCATGTACAGAGCATCAGATTGGGGAAGAGCAGTGCGGTTTCAGAAGTGGTAGAGGATGTGTGGATCAGGTGTTTGCTTTGAAGAATGTATGTGAGAAATACTTAGAAAAGCAAATGGATTTCTATGTAGCATTTATGGATCTGGAGAAGGCATATGATAGAGTTGATAGAGATGCTCTGTGGAAGGTATTAAGAATATATGGTGTGGGAGGCAAGTTGTTAGAAGCAGTGAAAAGTTTTTATCGAGGATGTAAGGCATGTGTACGTGTAGGAAGAGAGGAAAGTGATTGGTTCTCAGTGAATGTAGGTTTGCGGCAGGGGTGTGTGATGTCTCCATGGTTGTTTAATTTGTTTATGGATGGGGTTGTTAGGGAGGTAAATGCAAGAGTCCTGGAAAGAGGGGCAAGTATGAAGTCTGTTGGGGATGAGAGAGCTTGGGAAGTGAGTCAGTTGTTGTTCGCTGATGATACAGCGCTGGTGGCTGATTCATGTGAGAAACTGCAGAAGCTGGTGACTGAGTTTGGTAAAGTGTGTGGAAGAAGAAAGTTAAGAGTAAATGTGAATAAGAGCAAGGTTATTAAGTACAGTAGGGGTGAGGGTCAAGTCAATTGGGAGGTGAGTTTGAATGGAGAAAAACTGGAGGAAGTGAAGTGTTTTAGATATCTGGGAGTGGATCTGTCAGCGGATGGAACCATGGAAGCGGAAGTGGATCATAGGGTGGGGGAGGGGGCGAAAATTTTGGGAGCCTTGAAAAATGTGTGGAAGTCGAGAACATTATCTCGGAAAGCAAAAATGGGTATGTTTGAAGGAATAGTGGTTCCAACAATGTTGTATGGTTGCGAGGCGTGGGCTATGGATAGAGATGTGCGCAGGAGGATGGATGTGCTGGAAATGAGATGTTTGAGGAAAATGTGTGGTGTGAGGTGGTTTGATCGAGTAAGTAACGTAAGGGTAAGAGAGATGTGTGGAAATAAAAAGAGCGTGGTTGAGAGAGCAGAAGAGGGTGTTTTGAAATGGTTTGGGCACATGGAGAGAATGAGTGAGGAAAGATTGACCAAGAGGATATATGTGTCGGAGGTGGAGGGAACGAGGAGAAGAGGGAGACCAAATTGGAGGTGGAAAGATGGAGTGAAAAAGATTTTGTGTGATCGGGGCCTGAACATGCAGGAGGGTGAAAGGAGGGCAAGGAATAGAGTGAATTGGAGCGATGTGGTATACAGGGGTTGACGTGCTGTCAGTGGATTGAATCAAGGCATGTGAAGCGTCTGGGGTAAACCATGGAAAGCTGTGTAGGTATGTATATTTGCGTGTGTGGACGTGTGTATGTACATGTGTGTATGGGGGGGGTTGGGCCATTTCTTTCGTCTGTTTCCTTGCGCTACCTCGCAAACGCGGGAGACAGCGACAAAGTATAAAAAAAAAAAAAAAAATATATATATATATATATATATATATATATATATATATATATATATATATATATATATATATATATATATATATATATATATATATATATATATATATATATATATATATATATATATATATATATACATATATATATATATATATATATATATATATATATATATATATATATATATATATATATATATATATATATATATATATATATATATATATATATATATATATATATTCCCTGGGGATAGGGGAGAAAGAATACTTCCCACGTATTCCCTGCGTGTCGGAGAAGGCGACTAAAAGGGAAGGGAGCGGGGGGCTGGAAATCCTCCCCTCTCGTTTTTTTTTTTTTTTTTCCAAAAGAAGGAACAGAGGAGAGGTCCAGGTGAGGATATTCCCTCAAAGGCCCAGTCCTCTGTTCTTAACGCTACCTCGCTATTGCGGGAAATAGCGAATAGTATAAAAGAAAAAAAAAAAAAATATATATATATATATATATATAAATATATATACATATATATATATATATATATATATTTTTTTTTTTTTTTTATACTTCGTCGCTGTCTCCCGCGTTTGCGAGGTAGCGCAAGGAAACAGACGAAAGAAATGGCCCAACCCCCCCCATACACATGTATATACATACATCCACACACGCAAATATACATACCTACACAGCTTTCCACGGTTTACCCCAGACGCTTCACATGCCTTGATTCAATCCACTGACAGCACGTCAACCCCGGTATACCACATCGCTCCAATTCACTCTATTCCTTGCCCTCCTTTCACCCTCCTGCATGTTCAGGCCCCGATCACACAAAATCTTTTTCACTCCATCTTTCCACCTCCAATTTGGTCTCCCTCTTCTCCTCGTTCCCTCCACCTCCGACACATATATCCTCTTGGTCAATCTTTCCTCACTCATTCTCTCCATGTGCCCAAACCATTTCAAAACACCCTCTTCTGCTCTCTCAACCACGCTCTTTTTATTTCCACACATCTCTCTTACCCTTACGTTACTCACTCGATCAAACCACCTCACACCACACATTGTCCTCAAACATCTCATTTCCAGCACATCCATCCTCCTGCGCACAACTCTATACATAGCCCACGCCTCGCAACCATACAACATTGTTGGAACCACTATTCCTTCAAACATACCCATTTTTGCTTTCCGAGATAATGTTCTCGACTTCCACACATTCTTCAAGGCCCCCAGAATTTTCGCCCCCTCCCCCACCCTATGATCCACTTCCGCTTCCATGGTTCCATCCGCTGCCAGATCCACTCCCAGATATCTAAAACACTTCACTTCCTCCAGTTTTTCTCCATTCAAACTCACCTCCCAATTGACTTGACCCTCAACCCTACTGTACCTAATAACCTTGCTCTTATTCACATTTACTCTTAACTTTCTTCTTCCACACACTTTACCAAACTCAGTCACCAGCTTCTGCAGTTTCTCACATGAATCAGCCACCAGCGCTGTATCATCAGCGAACAACAACTGACTCACTTCCCAAGCTCTCTCATCCCCAACAGACTTCATACTTGCCCCTCTTTCCAAAACTCTTGCATTTACCTCCCTAA
The DNA here is from genome assembly GCF_036320965.1 of Panulirus ornatus. Taxonomy (NCBI): domain Eukaryota; kingdom Metazoa; phylum Arthropoda; class Malacostraca; order Decapoda; family Palinuridae; genus Panulirus; species Panulirus ornatus. The sequence continues at coordinate 107,559 of NC_092245.1, read as the reverse complement.
CAACCCCATCCATAAACAAATTAAACAACCATGGAGACATCACACACCCCTGCCGCAAACCTACATTCACTGAGAACCAATCACTTTCCTCTCTTCCTACACGTACACATGCCTTACATCCTCGATAAAAACTTTTCACTGCTTCTAACAACTTTCCTCCCACACCATATATTCTTAATACCTTCCACAGAGCATCTCTATCAACTCTATCATATGCCTTCTCCAGATCCATAAATGCTACATACAAATCCATTTGCTTTTCTAAGTATTTCTCACATACATTCTTCAAAGCAAACACCTGATCCACACATTTATATATATATATATATATATAAATATATATATATATATATATATATATATATATATATATATATATATATATATATATATATATATATATATATATGTATATATATATATATATATATATATATATATATATATATATATATATATATATATATATATATATATATATATATATATATATATGTATGTATATGTATAGTGCCTTTGTACAGAGGCAAAGGGGATAAGAGTGAGTGCTCAAATTACAGAGGTATAAGTTTGTTGAGTATTCCTGGGAAATTATATGGGAGTGTATTGATTGAGAGGGTGACGGCATGTACAGAGCATTAGACTGGGGAAGAGCAGTGTGGTTTCAGAAGTGGTAGAGGATGTGTGGATCAGGTGTTTGCTTTGAAGAATGCATGTGAGAAATACTTAGAAAAGCAAATGGACTTGTATGTAGCATTTATGGATATGGAAAAGGCATATTATAGAGTTGATAGAGATGCTCTGTGGAAGGTATTAAGAATATATGGTGTGGGAGGCAAGCTCTTAGAAGCAATGAAAAGTTTTTATCGAGGATGTAAGGCATGTGTACGTGTAGGAAGAGAGGAAAGTGATTTGTTCTCAGTGAATGTAGGTTTGCGGCAGGGGTGTGTGATGTCTCCATGGTTGCTTAATTTGCTCATGGATGGGATTGTTAGGGAGGTGAATGTAAGAGTTTTGGAAAGAGGGGCAAGTATGCAGTCTGCTGTGGATGAGAGAGCTTGGGAAGTGAGTCAGTTGTTGTTCGCTGATGATACAGCGCTGGTGGCTGATTCATGCGAGAAACTGCAGAAGCTGGTGACTGAGTTTGGTAAAGTGTGTGAAAGAAGAAAGCTAGGAGTAAATGTGAATAAGAGCAAGGTTATTAGGTACAGTAGGGTTGAGGGTCAAGTCAATTGGGGAGGTGAGTTTGAATGGAGAAAAACTAGAGGAAGTAAAGTGTTTGAGATATCTGGTAGTGGATCTGGCAGCGGATGGAACCATGGAAGCGGAAGTGAATCATAGGGTGGGGGAGGGGGCGAAAATTCTGGGAGCCTTGAAGAATGTTTGGAAGTCGAGAACATTATCTCGGAAAACAAAAATAGGATGTTTGAAGGAATAGTGGTTCCAACAATGTTGTATGGCTGCGAGGCGTGGGCTATGGATAGAGTTGTGCGCAGGAGGGTGGATGTGCTGGAAATGAGATGTTTGAGGACAATATGTGGTGTGAGGTGGTTTGATCGAGTAAGTAATGTTAGGGTAAGAGAGATGTGTGGAAATAAAAAGATTGTGGTTGAGAGAGCAGAAGAGGGTGTTTTGAAATGGTTTGGTCATATGAAGAGAATGAGTGAGGAAAGATTGACCAAGAGGATATATGTGTCAGAGGTGGAGGGAACGAAGAGAAGTGGGAGACCAAATTGGAGGTGGAAAGATAGAGTGAAAAAGATTTTGAGTGATAGGGGCCTGAACATGCAGGAGGGTGAAAGGCGTTCAAGGAATAGAGTGAATTGGAACGATGAGGTATACCTGGGTCGACGTGCTGTCAATGGATTGAACCAGGGCATGTGAAGCGTGTGGGGTAAGCCATTGAAAGTTCTATGGGGCCTGGATTTGGAAAGGGAGCTGTGGTTTCGGTGCATTATTACATGACAGCTAGAGACTGAAAGTGAACGAATATGGCCTTTGTTGTCTTTTTCTATCGCTACCTCGCACACATAAGGGGGAGGGGGTTGTTGTATATATATATATATATATATATATATATATATATATATATATATATATATATATATATATATATATATATATATATATATATATATATATATATATTATATATATATATATATATATATATATATATATATATATATATATATATATATATATATATATATATATATATATATCATACAAAGCTCCAACAGCCAGGGTCGACCCTGGGACCCCTTGTGCAAGAGGCAGGCATGCTAACCGCTAGGCTAAGGGACTGTATGATAGGAAGCAACTATTCGAAATACTAAGTACTCGAATACCCTTCGTCTCACAATGGTGAGCAACGGGGTCTATCGGTTGTTTCCGAACAGAACACATTGCCAGCTGATAGCGTTTTACCGAACCTGAACGCTATCAGCTGGCTATGTGTTCTGTTCGGAAACAACCGATAGACCCCGTTGCTCACCATTGTGAGACGAAGGGTATTCGAGTACTTAGTATTTCGAATAGTTGTTTCCTATTATACAGTCCCTTAGCCTAGCGGTTAGCATGCCTGCCTCTTGCACAAGGGGTCCCAGGTTCGATCCTGGCTGTTGGAGCTTTGTATGTTCTATGAAGGTGCGCGTTCATATACACTTTATTCGTATATATATATATATATATATATATATATATATATATATATATATATATATATATATATATATATATATATATATATTTCTTTCTTTCAAACTATTCGCCATTTCCCGATTTAGCGAGGTAGCGTTAAGAACAGAGGACTGGGCCTTGGAGGGAATATCCTCACCTGGCCCCCTTCTCTGTTCCTTGTTTTGGAAAATCAAAAAAAAAACGAGAGGGGAAGATTTCCAGCCCCCCGCTCCCTCCCCTTTTAGTCGCCTTCTACGACACGCAGGGAATACGTGGGAAGTATTCTTTCTCCCCTATCCCCAGGGATATATATATATATATATATATATATATATATATATATATATATATATATATATATATATATATATACAGAGAGAGAGAGAGAGAGAGAGAGAGAGAGAGAGAGAGAGAGAGAGAGAGAGAAAGTTTACTCCCTGCTGTGTATCATGATAAGATGTCGAGTCTAGCAAATGGAGTGTACAGATTACTGAAAAAAGATGTCATACTTAATCAGATCATGGTTTATATATAAGTATGACAGAGAAGCATGACAGATTTAGTATCTCTCCTTTGACAATTCAACCCTTTTTTCAGGTCATACATCAAGTCGAAGATCGGTGACCATTCCTAACAGTCACGCCAAGCAACTGCAATTTAAGTTTTTAGAAGACCGCCCCCCGACTGTTGGTGTCACAGTGATACTTATTACTTGTAACCTGTAAACGATGAGGAGGTAGTTTACAGTCACGTTCACTACACTATGAATTTTTTAGGGTTTAAAGATGCCATTGTTAATATATTCAAGATTTAGCAGGTGGGAGAAGGTTGCTTTCCGAGACTACAGGTATAAAAGTGCTAACCATGAATTCATAAGCATTTACATGTCTTTTCTTAAAACTTCTGATTGCTTGCACAAACTTAATTTTGAATTCTGAATTATGTGTCAAGTGCAAAAACGTAAAAGATTATCAAAAAACATATTTTTCTGATTAGCTCTTACTCGTATATAGCTATATGTAAACTATGTACAGTTGCCGCATATGTAATGTTCCTACCTCAAAGGCGACTCAGTACATATGGCATGATGGTCAAGGCCTACCAGCTGAGAAGGGTGGGGTGAAGAGGGAAGGGGATAGGAGAGTCCAACGTCATGTAACAAAAGCGTATCTTTCTCAAGAACAAATAAAGTCCTTAAATGCAAGTAATTGTAATATAATAAAGTGTTTTTGAATGTAAATGTACCGAGTCTTCTTATCCCATCCTTTATGTAACATGTAACATCTCTTGCCAGTTCTTTAGGAGCATGATGAGTGACTTTTGGATGTTAATGTTACTGTGGAGGTGAAGGTGAAGATTTGTAGAGATTTTCGGAAAAGAAGAGAAAATGTTGGCGTGAAGAGAGTGGTGAAAGTAAGTGAGCTTGTGAGGGAGATTTGTGTGAGGAAGTACCAGGAGAGACTGAGCACAGAATGGAAAAAGGTGAGAGCAAAGGACGTAAGGGGAGTGGGGGAGGAATGGGATGTATTTAGAAAAGCAGTGATGGACAAAACATGTTTTGGACAATCACATGTTTACCAAATGGCGTCCTAGCTTCGTCTCTTCGATGTATATCAACTGACTGTTATATTCCTCTCTTGTGTCTCCCATGATGATGTGATTATTACACGAAAGTGCACTTGGGAACTTTTCGTGTTTCAATTTCCCCGTGGACTCATAGGAATATATATATATATATATATATATATATATATATATATATATATATATATATATATATATATATATATATATATATATATATATATATATATATATATATATATATGTATATATTTTTTTTTTCTTTTTTTTGCTTTCTCGCTGTCTCCCGCGTTTGCGAGGTAGCGCAAGGAGACAGACGAAAGAAATGGCCCAACCCACCCCTATACACATGTATATACATACGTCCACACACGCAAATATACATACTTACACAGCTTTCCATGGTTTACACCAGACGCTTCACATGCCCCAATTCAATCCACTGACAGCACGTCAACCCCGGTATACCACATCGCTCCAATTCACTCTATTCCTTGCCCTCCTTTCACCCTCCTGCATGTTCAGGCCCCGATCACACAAATCTTTTTCACTCCATCTTTCCACCTCCAATTTGGTCTCCCTCTTCTCCTCGTTCCCTCCACCTCCGACACATATATTCTCTTGGTCAATCTTTCCTCACTCATTCTCTCCATGTGCCCGAACCATTTCAAAACACCCTCTTCTGCTCTCTCAACCACGCTCTTTTTATTTCCACACATCTCTCTTACCCTTACGTTACTTACTCGATCAAACCACCTCACACCACACATTGTCCTCAAACATCTCATTTCCAGCACATCCATCCTCCTGCGCACAACTCTATCCATAGCCCACGCCTCGCAACCATACAACATTGTTGGAACCACTATTCCTTCAAACATACCCATTTTTGCTTTCCGAGATAATGTTCTCGACTTCCACACATTCTTCAAGGCTCCCAGAATTTTCGCCCCCTCCCCCACCCTATGATCCACTTCCGCTTCCATGGTTCCATCCGCTGCCAGATCCACTCCCAGATATCTAAAACACTTCACTTCCTCCAGTTTTTCTCCTATTCAAACTCACCTCCCAATTGAATTGACCCTCAACCCTACTGTACCTAATAACCTTGCTCTTATTCACATTTACTCTTAACTTTCTTCTTTCACACACTTTACCAAACTCAGTCACCAGCTTCTGCAGTTTCTCACATGAATCAGCCACCAGCGCTGTATCATCAGCGAACAACAACTGACTCACTTCCCAAGCTCTCTCATCCCCAACAGACTTCATACTTGCCCCTCTTTCCAAAACTCTTGCATTCATCTCCCTAACAACCCCATCCATAAACAAATTAAACAACCATGGAGACATCACACACCCCTGCCGCAAACCTACATTCACTGAGAACCAATCACTTTCCTCTCTTCCTACACGTACACATGCCTTACATCCTCGATAAAAACTTTTCACTGCTTCTAACAACTTTCCTCCCACACCATATATTCTTAATACCTTCCACAGAGTATCTCTATCAACTCTATCATATGCCTTCTCCAGATCCATAAATGCTACATACAAATCCATTTGCTTTTCTAAGTATTTCTCACATACATTTTTCAAAGCAAACACCTGATCCACACATCCTCTACCACTTCTGAAACCACACTGCTCTTCCCCAATCTGATGCTCTGTACATGCCTTCACCCTCTCAATTAATATCCTCCCATATAATTTACCATATATATATATATATATATATATATATATATTGGGATGTCTAAATGTGTGTGGATGTAACCAAAATGAGAAAAAAGGAGATATAGATAGTATGTTTGAGGAAAGGAACCTGGATGTTTTGGCTCTGAGTGAAACGAGGCTCAAGGGTAAAGGGGAAGAGTGGTTTGGGAATATCGAGAGCAAAGTCAGAGGTTAGTGAGAGGACAAGAGCAAGGGAAGGAGTAGCACTACTCCTGAAACAAGAGTGGTGGGAGTATGTGATAGAGTGTAAGAAAGTAAATTCTAGATTGATATGGGTAAAACTGAAAGTGGATGGAGAGACATGGGTGATTATTGGTGTATATGCTCCTGGACATGGGAAGAAAGATCATGAGAGGCAAGTGTTTTGGGAGCAGCTGAATGAGTGTGTTATTAGTTTTGATGCACGAGACCGGGTTATAGTAATGGGTGAATTGAATGCAAAGGTGAGTAATGTGGCAGTTGAGGGAATAATTGGTGTACATGGGGTGTTCAGTGTTGTAAATGGAAATGGTGAGAAGCTTGTAGATTTATGAGCTGAAAAAGGACTAGTAATTAAGAATACCTGGTTTAAGAAAAGAGATATACATAAGTATACGTATGCAATAGGAGAGACTGCCAGAGAGTGTTATTGGATCACGTGTTAATTGACCGGCGCGCGAAAGAGAGACTTTTGGATGCTAATGTGCTGAGAGGTGCAACTGGAGGGATGTCTGATCATTATCTGGTGGACGCGAAAGTGAAGATTTTTAGAAGTTTTCAGAAAAGATCAGAGAGTGTTGGGGTGAAGAGAGTAGTGAGAATAAGTGAGCTTCGGAAGGAAACTTGTCTGAGGAAGTACCAGGAGAGAATGAGTACGAATGGAAAAAGGTGAGAACAGAGGAGGTAAGGGGAGTGGGGGAGGAATGGAATGTATTTAGGGAAGCAGTCATGGCTTGCGCAAAAGATGCTTCTGGCAAGAGAAGCGTGGGAGGTGGGCAGATTAGAAACGGTAGTGAGTGGTGGTATGAAGAAGTAAGATTGTTAGCGAAAGAGAAGAGAGAGGCATTTGGACGATTTTTGCAGGGAAATAATGCAAATCAGTGGGAGATGTATAAAAGAAAGTGGGTGGAAGTCAAGAGAAAGTTGCAAGAGGTGAAAAAGAGGACAAATGAGAGTTTGGGTTAGAGAGTATCATTAAATTTTAGGGAGAATGAAAAGATGTCTTGGAAGGAGGTAAATAAAGTGAGTAAGGGAAGGGAATCAAGGGGAACTTCAGTGAAGGGGGCAACTGGGGAGGTGATAACAAGTAGTGGTGGTGTGAAAAGGAGATGAAGTGAGTATTTTGAAGGTTTGTTGAATGTGTTTGATGACATAGAGGTAGATATAGGGTGTTTTGGTCGAGGTGGTGTGTAAAGTGCGAGGGTTAGGGAGAATGATTTGATAAAAAGAGAAGAGGCAGTAAAAGCTTTGCGGAAGATGAAAGCCGGCAAGGCAGATGATATTGCAGTGGAATTTATCAAAAAAGGGGGTGACTATATTGGTGACTGGTTGGTAAGGTTATCAATGTATGTATGACTCATGGTGAGGTGCCTGAGGATTGGTGGAATGCTTGCAGAGTGCCATGTACAAAGGCAAAGGGGATAAAAGTGAGTGCCCAAATTCCAGAGGTATAAGTTTGTTGAGTATTCCTGGTAAATTATATGGGAGGGTATTGATTGAGACGGTGAAGGCAGGTACAGAGCATCAGATTGGGGAAGAGCAGTGTGGTTTCAGAAGTGGCAGAGGATGTGTGGATCAGGTGTTTGCTTTGAAAATTTTATGTGAGAAATACTTAGGAAAGCTAATGGATTTGTATGTAGCATTTATGGATCTAGAGAAGGCATATGATAAAGTTGATAGAGATACTCTGTAGAAGGTATTAAGAATATATGGTGTGGGAGGCAAGTTGTTAGAAGCAGTGAAAAGTTTTTATGGAGGATGTAAGACATGTGTACGTGTAGGAAGAGAGGAAAGTGATTGGTTCTCATTGAATGTAGGTTTGCGGCAGGGGTGTGTGATGTCTCAATGGCTGTTTAATTTGTTTATGAATGGGGTTGTTAGGGAGGTAAATGCAAGAGTTTTGGAAAGAGGGGCAAGTATGCAATCTGTTGTGGATGAGAGAACTTGGGAAGTGAGTCAGTTGTTGTTCGCTGATGATACAGCCCTGATGGCTGATTCATGTGAGAAACTGCAGAAGCTGGTGATTGAGTTTGGTAAAGTGTGTGAAAGAAGAAAGCTGAGAGTAAATGTGAATTAGAGCAAGTTTATTTGGTACAGTAGGGTTGAGGGACAAGTCAATAGGAAGGTAAGTTTGAATGGAGAAAAACTGGAGGAAGTGAAGTGTTTTATGTATCTTGGAGTGGATTTGGCAGCGGATACTATGGAAGCGGAAGTGAATCATAGAGTGGGGAAGGGGGCAAAGTTCTGGTAGCGTTGAAGCATGTGTGGAAGTCGAGAACATTATCTCGGAAAGCAAAAATGGGTATGTTTGAAGGAATAGTGGTTCCATCAATGTTATATGTTTGCGAGGCGTGTGCTATTTTGAGGAGGAGGGTGGATGTGCTGGAAATGAGATGTTTGAGGACAATATGTGGTGTGAGGTGGTATGATCGAGTAGGTAACAGTAGGGTAAGAGAGATATATGTTAAGTAAAAGGGTGTGCATGAGAGAGTAGAAGAGGGTCTTTTCAAATGGTTTGGTCTCATGGAGAGAATGAGTGAGGAAAGATTGACCAAGAGGATATATGTGTCAGAGGTGGAGGGAGCGAGGAGAAGTGGGAGACGAAATTGGAGGTGGAAAGATGGAGTGAAATATATTTTGAGTAATTGGGGCCTGAACATGCAGGAGGGTGAAAGGTGTGTAAGAAAAAAGAGAGTGATTTGAAACGTTGTGGTTTACCGGGGTCGACGTGCTGTGGGGCTTTGATGTGGAAAGGGAGCTGTGGTTTCGGTGCATTATTACATGACAGCTAGAGACTGAGTGTGAACGAATGAGGCCTTTGTTGACCTTTCCTAGCGATAACTCGCACACATGAGAGGGGAGGTTTTTTTTTCATGTGTGGTGAGGTGGCGCTGGGAATAAATTGAGGTAGACAGTATGAAGTATGTACATATGTATATATGTATATGTCTGTTTTTGTATATATATGTATACGTTGAGATGTATAGGTATGTATATTGGTGAGTGTAGACGTGTATGTATATGCATGTGTATGTGGGTGGGTTGGGACATTCTTTCGTCTGTTTCCTTGCGCTACCTTATGTTCTCGATAAAAACTTTTCACTGCTTCTAACAACTTGCCTCCCACACCATATATTCTTAATACCTTCCACAGAGTATCTCTGTCAACTCTACCATATGTCTTCTCCAGATCCATAAATGCTACATACAAATCCATTTGCTTTTCTAAGTGTTTCTCACATACATTCTTCAAAGCAAACATCTGATCCACACATCTTCTACCACTTCTGAAACCACACTGCTCTTCCCCAATCTGATGCTCTGTACATGCCTTCACCCTCTCAATCAACACTCTCCCATATAACTTTCCAGGAATACTCAAAAAAACTTATACTCTGTAATTTGAGCACTCACCTTTATCGCCTTTCCCTATGTACAATGGCACTATGTAAGCATTCCGCCAATCCTCAGGGACCTCGCCAGGAACCATGCATACTATAAAAAACTTACCAGTCAACAATACAGTCAACCGCTTTTTTTTTTAAATTCCACTACAATACCATCCAAACGCGCTGCCTGGCCGGCTTTCGTCTTCCGCAAAGCTTTTACTACCTCTTCTCTGTTTACCAAATCATTTTCCCTAACCCTTTCACTTTGCACACCACCTCGACCAAAACACCCTATATCTGCTACTCTATCATAAAACATTCAACAAACCTTCAAAAAACTTACTCCATCTCCTTCTCACATCACCACTACTTGTTATCACCTCACCATTAGCTCTCTTGACTGAAATTCCATTTTGTTCCCTTGTCTTACGCACTTTATTTAAGTCCTTCGAAAACATATTTTTATTCTCCCTAAAACTTAATGATACTCTCTCACCCCATGTCTCATTTGCCCTCTTTTTCACCTCTTTCACCTACCTCTTGACCTCCGGTCTCTTTCTTTTATACATCTCACACTCATTTGCATTATTTCCCTGGAAAAATCGTCGAAATGCCTCTCTCTTCTCTTTCACTAGTAATCTTACTTCTTCATCCCACCACGGACTATCCTTTCTAATCTGCCAACCTCCCACGCTTCTCATGCCAGAAACATCTTTTGCGTATGCCATCACTGCTTCCCTCAATACATCTCATTCCTACCCAAATATATATATATATATATATATATATATATATATATATATATATATATATATATATATATATATATATATATATATATATATATATATATATATATATTTTTTTTTTTTTTTCATACGATTCGCCATTTCCCGCATTTGCGAGGTAGCGTTAAGAACAGAGGACTGGGCCTTAGAAGGAAAATCCTCACCTGGCCCCCTTCTCTGTTCCTTCTTTTGGAAAATTAAAAAAAAAAACGAGAGGGGATGATTTCCAGCCACCCGCTCCCTCCCCTTTTAGTCGCCTTCTACGACACGCAGGGAATACGTGGGAAGTATTCTTTCTCCCCTATCCCCAGGGATATATATATATATATATATATATATATATATATATATATATATATATATATATATATATATATATATATATATATATATATATATATATATATATATATATATATATATATATATATATATATATATATATATATATATATATATATATATATATATATATATATATATATATATATATATATATATATATATATATATATATATATATATATATATATATATATATATATATATATATATATATATATATATATATATATATATATATATATATATATATATATATATATATATATATATATATATATATATATATATATATATATATATATATATATATATATATATATATATATATATATATATATATATATATATATGTATATATATATATATATATATATATATATATATATATATATATATATATATATATATATATATATATATATATATATATATATATATTTTTTTTTTTTTTTTTTTTTTTTTTTATACTTTGTCGCTGTCTCCCGCGTTTGCGAGGTAGCGCAAGGAAACAGACGAAAGAAATGGCCCAACCCCCCCCCCATACACATGTACATACACACGTCCACACACGCAAATATACATACCTACACAGCCTTCCATGGTTTACCCCAGACGCTTCACATGCCTTGCTTCAATCCACTGACAGCACGTCAACCCCTGTATACCACATGACTCCAATTCACTCTATTTCTTGCCCTCCTTTCACCCTCCTGCATGTTCAGGCCCCGATCACACAAAACTTTTTCACTCCATCTTTCCACCTCCAATTTGGTCTCCCTCTTCTCCTCGTTCCCTCCACCTCCGACACATATATCCTCTTGGTCAATCTTTCCTCACTCATTCTCTCCATGTGCCCAAACCATTTCAAAACACCCTCTTCTGCTCTCTCAACCACGCTCTTTTTATTTCCACACATCTCTCTTACCCTTACGTTACTTACTCGATCAAACCACCTCACACAACACATTGTCCTCAAACATCTCATTTCCAGCACATCCATCCTCCTGCGAACAACTCTATCCATAGCCCACGCCTTGCAACCATACAACATTGTTGGAACCACTATTCCTTCAAACATACCCATTTTTGCTTTTCGAGATAATGTTCTCGACTTCCACACATTCTTCAAGGCTCCCAGAATTTTCGCCCCCTCCCCCACACTATGATCCACTTCCGCTTCCATGGTTCCATCCGCTGCCAGATCCACTCCCAGATATCTAAAACACTTCACTTCCTCCAGTTTTTCTCCATTCAAACTCACCTCCCAATTGACTTGACCCTCAACCCTACTGTACCTAATAATCTTGCTCTTATTCACATTTACTCTTAACTTTCTTCTTTCACACACTTTACCAAACTCAGTCACCAGCTTCTGCAGTTTCTCACATGAATCAGCCACCAGCGCTGTATCATCAGCGAACAACAACTGACTCAATTCCCAAGCTCTCTCATCCACAACAGACTTCATACTTGCCCCTCTTTCCAAAAATCTTGCATTCATCTCCCTAACAACCCCATCCATAAACAAATTAAACAACCATGGAGACATCACACACCCCTGCCGCAAACCTACATTCACTGAGAACCAATCACTTTCCTCTCTTTCTACACGTACACATGCCTTACATCCTCGATAAAAACTTTTCACTGCTTCTAACAACTTGCCTCCCACCCCATATATTCTTAATACCTTCCACAGAGTATCTCTATCAACTCTATCATATGCCTTCTCCAGATCCATAAATGTTACATACAAATCCATTTGCTTTTCTAAGTATTTCTCACATACATTCTTCAAAGCAAACACCTGATCCACACATCCTCTACCACTTCTGAAACCACACTGCTCTTCCCCAACTGATGCTCTGTACATGCTTTCACCCTCTCAATCAATACCCTCCCATATAATTTACCAGGAATAATCAACAGACTTATACCTCTGTAATTTGAGCACTCACTCTTATCCCCTTTGCCTTTGTACAATGGCACTATGCACGCATTCCGCCAATCCTCAGGCACCTCGCCGTGAGTCATACATACATTAGATAACCTTACCAACCAGTCAACAATACAGTCACCCCCTTTTTTAATAAATTCCACTGCAATACCATCCAAACCTGCTGCCTTGCCGGCTTTCATCTTCCGCAAAGCTTTTACTTCCTCTTCTCTGTTTACCAAATCATTTTCCCTAATCCTCTCACTTTGCACACCATCTCGACCAAAACACCCTATATCTGCCAATCTATCATCAAACACATTCAACAAACCTTCAAAATACTCACTCTATCTCCTTCTCACATCACCACTACTTGTTATCACCTCCCCATTTGCGCCCTTCACTGAAGTTCCCATTTGCTCCCTTCTCTTACGCACTTTATTTACCTCCTTCCAGAACATCTTTTTATTCTCCCTAAAATTTAATGATACTCTCTCACCTCAACTCTCATTTGCCCTTTTTTTCACCTCTTGCACCTTTCTCTTGACCTCCTGTCTCTTTCTTTTATACGTCTCCCACTCAACTGCATTTTTTCCCTGCAAAAATCGTCCAAATGCCTCTCTCTTCTCTTTCACTAATACTCCTACTTCTTCATCCCACCACTCACTACCCTTTCTAATCAACCCACCTCCCACTCTTCTCATGCCACAAGCATCTTTTGCGCAATCCATCACTGATTCCCTAAATACATCCCATTCCTCCCCCACTCCCCTTACTTCCATTGTTCTCACCTTTTTCCATTCTTTACTCAGTCTCTCCTGGTACTTCCTCACACAAGTCTCCTTCCCAAGCTCACTTACTCTCACCACCCTCTTCACCCCAACATTCACTCTTTTTTCTGAAAACCCATACAAATCTTCACCTTAGCCTCCACAAGATAATGATCAGACATCCCTCCAGTTGCACCTCTCAGCACATTAACATCCAAAAGTGTCTCTTTCGCGCGCCTGTCAATTAACAGGTAATCCAATAACGCTCTCTGGCCATCTCTCCTACTTACATAAGTATACTTATGTATATCTCGCTTTTTAAACCAGGTATTCCCAATCCTCAGTCCTTTTTCAGCACATAAATCTACAAGCTCTTCACCATTTCCATTTACAACACTGAACACCCCATGTATACCAATTATTCCCTCAACTGCCACATTACTCACCTTTGCAGTCAAATCACCCATCACTATAACCCGGTCTCGTGCATCAAAACCACTAACACACTCATTCAGCTGCTCCCAAAACACTTGCCTCTCATGATCTTTCTTCTCATGCCCAATATATATACATATGTATATATATATATATATATATATATATATATATATATATATATATATATATATATATATATATATATATATATATATATATATATATATATATATATATATATATATATATATATATATATATATATATATATATATATATATATTTATATACACATATATATATATATATATATATATATATATATATATATTTATATATATATATATATATATATATATATATATATATATATATATATATATATATATATATATATATATATATATATATTTTCTTTCTTTTAAACTAATCGCCATTTCCCGCGTTAGCGAGGTAGCTTTAAGAACAGAGGACTGGGCCTTTTTTGGAATATCCTCACCTGGCCCCCTCTGTTCCTTCTTTTGGAAAATTAAAAGAAAAAAAACGAGAGGGGAGGATTTCCAGCCCCCCGCTACCTCCCCTTTTAGTCGCCTTCTACGACACGCAGGGAATACGTGGGAAGTATTCTTAATCCCCTATCCCCAGGGATGATATATGTGAATATATATATATATATATATATATATATATATATATATATATATATATATATATATATATATATATATATATATATATATATATATATATATATATATATATATATATACATATATATAGGAAGAGCAGTATGGTTTCAAAAGTGGTAGAGGATGTGTGGATCAGGTGTTTGCTTTGAAGAATGTATGTGAGAAATACTTAGAAAAGCAAATGTATTTGTATGCAGCATTTATGGATCTGGAGAAGTCATGTGATAGAGTTGATAGAGATGCTCTGTGGAAGGTATTAAGAATATATGGTGTGGGAGGCAAGTTGTTAGAAGTAGTGAAAAGTTTTTATCGAGGATGTAAGGCATGTGTACGTGTAAGAAGAGAGGAAAGTGATTGGTTCTCAGTGAATGTAGGTTTGCGGTAGGGGTGTGTGATGTCTCCATGGTTGTTTAATTTGTTTATGGATGGGGTTGTTAGGGAGGTGAATGCAAGAGTTTTGGAAAGAGGGGCAGGTATGAAGTCTGTTGTGGATGAGAGAGCTTGGGAAGTGAGTCAGTTGTTGTTCGCTGATGATACAGCGCTGGTGGCTGATTCATGTGAGAAACTGCAGAAGCTGGTGATTGAGTTTGGTAAAGTGTGTGAAAGAAGAAAGTTAAGAGTAAATGTGAATGAGAGCAAGGTTATTAGGTACAGTCGTGTTGAGGGTCAAGTCAATTGGGGAGGTAAGTTTGAATGGAGAAAGGCTGGAGGAAGTAAAGTGTTTTAGATATCTGGGGGTGGATATGGCAACGGATGGAACCATGGAAGCGGAAGTGAATCATAGGGTGGGGGATGGGGCGAAAATCCTGGGAGCCTTGAAGAATGTTTGGAAGTCGAGAACATTATCTCGGAAAGCAAAAATGGGTATGTTTGAAGGAATAGTGGTTCCAACAATGTTGTATGGTTGAGAGATGTGGGCTATGGATAGAGTTGTGCGCAGGAGGGTGGATGTGCTGGAAATGAGATGTTTGAGGACAATGTGTGGTGTGAGGTTGTTTGATCGAGTAAGTAATGTAAGGGTGAGACAGATGTGTGGAAATAAAAAGAGCGTGGTTGAGAGAGCAGAAGAGGGTGTTTTGAAATGGTTTGGGCACATGGAGAGAATGAGTGAGGAAAGATTGACCTAGAGGATATATATGTCGGAGGTGGAGGGAACGAGGAGAAGTGGGAGACCAAATTGGAGGTGGAAAGATGGAATGAAAAAGATTTTGAGTGATCGGGGCCTAAGCATGCAGGAGGGTGAAAGGCGGGCAAGGAATAGAGTGAATTGGATCGATGTGGTATACCGGGGTTGACGTGCTGTCAGTGGGTTGAATCAGGGCATGTGAAGCGTCTGGGGTAAACAATGGAAAGTTGTGTGGGGCCTGGATGTGGAAAGGGAGCTGTGGTTTCGGGCATTATTGCATGACAGCTAGAGACTTAGTGTGAACGAATGTATCCTTTGTTGTCTTTTCCTAGCTCCTCCTCGTACACTTGAGGGGGGAGGGGGATGTTATTCCATGTGTGGCGAGGTGGCGATGGGAATGGATAAACGTAGACACTGTGAATTGTGTGCATGGGTATATATGTATGTGTCCGTGTTTATATATATATGTGTACATTGCGATGATTAGGTATGTATATTTGCGTGTGTGGACGGGTATGTATATACCTGTTTATGGGGGTGGGTTGGGCCATTTCTTTCGTCTGTTTCCTTGCGCTACCTCGCAAACGCGAGAGACAGCGACAAAGCAAAATAAATAAATATATATATATATATATATATATATATATATATATATATATATATATATATATATATATATATATAGACGAAAGAATGGCCCAACCCACCCACATTCACATGTATATACATACACGTCCACACACGCAAATATACATACCTATACATCTCAATATACACATATATATACACACACGGACATATATATATATACATACGTACATAATTCATACTGTCTAACTTTATTTATTCCCATCGCCACCCCGGCACACATGGAATAACAACTCCCTCCCCCCTCATGTGTGCAAGGTAGCGCTATGAAAGGACAACAAAGGCCCAATTAGTTCACACTCAGTCTCTAGCTGTCATGTAACAATGCACCGAAACCACAGCCCTCTCTCCACATCCAGGCCCCAAACAACTTTCCATAGTTTAACCCAGACGTTTCACATGCCCTGCTTCAATTCATTGACAGCACATCGACCCCGGTATACCACATCGTTCCAATTCACTCTATTCCTTGCACGCGTTTCATCCTCTTTCATATTCAGGCCCCGATCATTCAAAATCTTTTTCACTCCATCTTTCCACCTCCAATTTGATCTCCCACTTCCCCTCGTTCCCTCTACCTCTGACACATATATCCTCTTGGTCAATCTTTCCTCACTCATTCTCTCCATATGACTAAACCATTTCAAAACACCCTCTTCTGCTCTCTCAACCACGCTCTTTTTATTTCCACACATCTCTTTTACCCTTAAATTACTTACTCGATCAAACCACCTAACACCACATATTGTCCTCAAACATCTCATTTCCAGCACATCGACCCTTCTCCGCACAACTCTATCCATAGCCCACGCCTTGCAACCATACAACATTGTTGGAACCACTATTCCTTCAAACATACCCATTTTTGCTTTCCGAGATAATGTTCCCGACTTCCAAACATTCTTCAAGGCTCCCAGAAATCTCGCCCCCTCCCCTACCCGATGATTCATTTCCGCTTCCATGGTTCCATCCGTTGCCAGATCCACCCCCTGATATGTAAAACACTTTACTTCCTCTAGTTTTTCTTCATTCAAACTTACCTCCCAATTGACTTGACCCTCAACAGTACTGTACCTAATAACCTTGTTCTTAGTCACATTTACTCTTAACTTTCTTCTTTCACACACTTTACCAAACTCGGTCACCAGCTTCTGCAGTTTCTCACATGAATCATCCACCAGCGCTGTATCATCAGCGAACAACAACTGACTCACTTCCCAAGCTCTCTCATCCACAATAGACTGCATACTTGCCCCGCTTTCCAAAATTCTTGCATTCACTTCCCTAACAACCCCATCCATAAACAAATTAAACAACCATAGAGACATCACACATCCCTGCCGCAAACCTACATTCACTGAGAACCAATCACTTTCCTCTCTTCCTACACGTACACTTGCCTTACATCCTCTATGAAAACTTTTCACTGCTTCTAACACCTTGCCCCCCATACCATATATTCTTAATACCCTCCACAAAGCATCTCTATCAACTCTATCATATGCCTTATCCAGATCCATAAATGCTACATACAAATCCATTTGCTTTTCTAAGTATTTCTCACATATATTCTTGAAAGCAAACACCTGATCCACACATCCTCTACCACTTCTGAAACCACACTACTTTTCCTCAATCTGATGCTCTGTACATGCCTTCACCCTCTCAATCAATAAACAAACAAACTTATACCTTTGTAATTTGAGCACTTACTCTTATCCCCTTTGCCTTTTTTACAATAGTATTATTCAAGCATTCCGCCAATCCTCAGGCACCTCACCATGAATCATACATACATTTCTTGAAAGCAAACACTTGATCCACACATCCTCTACCACTTCTGAAACCACACTACTCTTCCTCAATCTGATGCTCTCTACATTCCTTCACCCTCTCAATCAATACCCTCCCATACCATTTATCAGGAATACTCAACAAACTTATACCTCTGTAATTTGAGCACTCACTCTTATCCCCTTTGCCTTTTTTACAATAGTATTATGCAAGCATTCCGCCAATCCTCAGGCACCTCACCATGAATCATACATACATTAAATAACTTTTCTAATCATTCAACAATACAGTCACCCCCTTTTTTAATAAATTCCTCTGCAATACCATCCAAACCTGCTGCCTTGCCGGCTTTCATCTCCTGCAAAGCTTTTACTACCTCTTCTCTGTTTACCAAATCATTTTCCCTAACCATCTCACTTTGCACACCATCTCGACCAAAACACCCTATATCTGCCACTCTATCATCAAACACATTCAAAATACACACTCCATCTCCTTCTCACATCACCACTACTTGTTATCACCTCCACATTAGCCCCCTTCACTGAAGATCCCATTTGCTCCCTTGTCTTACGCACTTTATCTACCTCCTTCCAAAACATCTTTTTATCCTCCTTAAAATTTAATGATACTTTCTCACCCCAACTCTCATTTGCCCTCTTTTTCACCTCTTGTACATTTCTCTTGACCTCCTGCCTCTCTCTTTTATACATCTCCTACTCATTTGCATTTTTTCCCGGCAAAAATTGTCCAAAAGCCTCTTTCTTCTCTTTCACTAATAATCTTACTTCTTCATTCCACAACTCACTACCTTTGCTAATCAACCTACCTCTCACGCTTCTCATGCCACAAGCATCTTTTGCGCAAGTCATCACTGCTTCCCCAAATACATCCCATTCCTCCCCCACTCCCCTTACCTCCTTTGTTTTCACCTTTTTCCATTCTGTGCTAAGTCTCTAATGGTACTTCCTCGCATAAGTCTCCTTCCCAAGCTCACTTACTCTCACCACTCTCTTCACCCCAACATTCTCTTTTCTTTTCTGAAAACCCCTACAAATCTTCACCTTCGCCTCCACAAGATAATGATCAGACATCCCTCCAGTTGTACCTCTCAGCACATTAACATCCAAAAGTCTCTCTTTCGCGCGCCTATCAATTAACACGTAATCCAGTAACGCTCTCTGGCCATCTCTCCTACTTACATACGTATAATTATGTCTTCTTTCAAACTATTCGCCATTTCCCGCATTAGCGAGGTAGCGTTAAGAACAGAGGACTGGGCCTTGAGGGAATACCCTCACCTGGCCCAATTCTCTGTTCCTTCTTTTGGAAAAAAAAAAAAAAAAAAAAACGAGAGGGGAGGATTTCCAGCCCCCCGCTCCCTCCCCTTTTAGTCGCCTTCTACGACACGCAGGGAATACGTGGGAAGTATTCTTACTCCCCTATCCCCAGGGATAATGTATATTTATGTATATTTCGCTTTTTAAAACAGGTATTCCCAATCACCAGTCCTTTTTCAGCACATAAATCTACAAGCTCTTCATCATTTCCATTTACAACACTGAACACCCCATGTATACCAATTGTTCCCTCAACTGCCACATTACTCACCTTTGCGTTCAAATCACCCATCACTAAAACCCGATCTTGTGCATCAAAACCACTAACACACTCATTCAGCAGCTCCCAAAAGACTTGCCTCTCAAGATCTTTCTTCTCATGCGCAGGTGCATATGCACCAATAATCACCCATCTCTCTCCATGAACTTTCAGTTTTACCCTTATCAATCTAGAATTCACTTTCTTACACTCTATCACATACTCCCATAACTGATGTTTCAGGAGTAGTGCTACTCCTTCCCTTGCTCTTGTCCTCCCACTAACCCCTGACTTTACTCCCAAGACATTCCCAAACCACTCTTCCCGTTTACCCTTAAGCTTCCGTTCACTCAGAGCCAAAACATCCAGGTTCCTTTCCTCAAACATAATACCTATCTCTCCTTTTTTTCATCTTGCTTACATCCACACACATTTAGACACCCCAATCTGAGCCTATGAGGAGGATGAGCGCTCCCCTCGCGACTCCTTCTTCTGTTTCCCATCTTTAGAAAGTTAAAATAAAAGGACGGGAGGGTTTCTGGCCCCCGCTCCCGTCACCTTTAGTCACCTTCTACGACACGTGAGGAATGCGTGGGAAGTATTCTTTCTCCCCTATCCCCAGGGATAATATATATATATATATATATATATATATATATATATATATATATATATATATATATATATATATATATATATATATATATATATATATATATATATATATATATATTATCTTTTTATTATTTTGCTTTGTCGCTGTCTCCCGCGTTTGCGAGGTAGCGCAAGGAAACAGACGAAAGAAATGGCCCAACCCACCCCCATACAGAATGTATGTACATACACGTCCACACACGCAAATATACATACCTATACATCTCAATGTACACATATATATACACAAACAGACACATACATATATACCCATGCACACAATTCACACTGTCTGCCTTTATTCATTCCCATCGCCACCTCGCCACACATGGAAAAAAATCCCCCCCCCCTTATGTGTGCGAGGTAGCACTAGGTAAAGACAACAAAGGCCCCATTCGTTCACACTCAGTCTCTAACTGTCATGTAATAATGCTCGAAACCACAGCTCCCTTTCCACATCCAGGCCCCATAGAACTTTCCATGGTTTACCCCAGACGCTTCACATGCCCTGATTCAATCCATTGACAGCACGTCGACCCCAGTATACTACATTGATCCAATTCACTCTATTCCTTTCCCGCCTTTCACCCTCCTGCATGTTCAGGCCCCGATCACTCTAAATCTTTTTCAAACCATCTTTACACCTCCAATTTGGTCTCCCACTTCTCATCGTTCCCTCCACCTCCGCCACATACATCCTCTTCGTCAATCTTTCCTCACTCATTCTCTGCATGTGCCCAAACCATTTCAAAACACCCTCTTATGCTCTCTCAACCACGCTCTTCTTATTTCCACACATCTCGCTTACCCTTACATTACTTACTCGTTCAAAACACCTCACACCACATATTGTCCTCAAACATCTCATTTCCAGCACATCCACCCTCCTGAGCACTACTGTATCCATAGCCCACGCCTCGCAACCATACAACATTGTTGGAACCACTATTCCTTCAAACATAGCCATTTTTGCTTTCGGAGATAATGTTCTCGACTTCCGCACATTCCTCAAGGCTCCCAGGATTTTCGCCCCCTCCCCCACCCTATGATTCACTTCCGCTTCCATGGTTCCATCCCCTGCCATATCCACTCCCAGATATCTAAAACACTTTACTTCCTCCAGTTTTTCTCCATTCAAACTTACCTCTCAATTGACTTGACCCTCAACCCTACTGTACCTAATAACCTTGCTCTTATTCACATTTACTGTTAACTTTCTTCTTTCACACACTTTACCAAACTCAGTCACCAGCTTCTGCACATTCTCACATAAATTAGCCACCAGTGCTGTATCATGTGATGAGGAGGTACGGGAGCAAGCAAGGAAGGGAGCGAACGAGGGAGCGACCACGCTTCCCACACACGCACACACCCACACACACACCCACACATCAGCGGATATTTATTGACACTACTATGTGTCCGCAGAGAATTTCCACCCATATTGAGAGTATAGAGTCACCAAGTGATGGAGTAGTGTCTGATCATCATTTTCTCAGATGCCAGAGGCAAGGAAGGATCTTTTTATTTTTGGAAGAGGGGGCACACTGCGACTTGGGGGTGATTGTTGATGATGATGATGATGATAGCCGCAAACAGTCTCCGTGGTCAAATTCCTTCTCACCAGAGAGCATAGTAATTACGACGGGTTACGAACACACACTCACACAAACACACACACTCACACACACACACACACACAGCTCCGAACATATAATCTCTTCAAAACCCATTGTGGGTTTTTGCTGGAGGAGCCCAGAACTCCGATGGACCATCGGAGATGGCTAAACTGGTTTTCCTCAAAAGAAGAGACGCGTAGCAATCTCTACATTCCTCCGTGATGGGACTGGCAGAAAGCGGAGGTGGTCCTTTGGGTGTTTCGGGGTGGGGGCGCTAACAACACAGTCATCATCATCATCATCATCAGGCCACCGAAGGGGAGAAAAGCGCGTTTCCACCAAAACGCGTAAAATTCACTAAAATCATCAAAAATTGCACTGACACACAGCGGAGGGGGCTGGCCCCGCATCATCATCATCATCAACATCATCACCACCACTAGAAGACGACCGGAGGGGTCCTAGACGCCTGAAAGGCATTCCTGGACATTCTCATGAAAACCCCTAAAAAAAGTCGAAGTTATTCCTCCGTCAATCACGGACTCTATCCTCACGTCTCAGGCTAACGGTCATAGGGAGTCCGAACGCGACATGTGTCGGAAGGCAAAAATGGGCCTGGAGACGCTCCGTCAATATGCACTCCTTACGTCTCAGCTTTTCTCGCACAGAGTGTCGGAGGGCAAAAATGCGACCAGAAGCGCTCCGTAAATTTGCGCTCCTTACCTCTCAGTATAGCGCGCACAGAGTGTCGGAGCGCAAAAATGCGAATAGAAGTGGTCCGTAAATTTTCACACGTTGCCTCTCAGGTTCGCGAGCACAAGGTGTCGCAGCGCAAAAATACGACCATACGCGCTCCGTAAATTTCCGCTCCTTACCTCTCAGGTTAGCGCGCACAGGGTGTCGGAGTGCAAAAATGCGACCGGAAGTGCTCCGTAAATTTTCCCACGTTACCTCTCAGCTTCGCGAGCACAAGGTGTCGCAGCGCAAAAATACGACTAGAAGCGCTCCGTAAATTTCCGCTCCTTACCTCTCAGGTTAGCGCGCACAGTGTCAGAGGGCAAAAATTCTACCAGAAACAGTGCGTAAATTTGCGCTCCTTACCTCTCAGGTTAGCGCGTACAGAGTGTTGGAGGGCAAAAATGCCACCAGAAGCGCTCCGTAAATTTCTGCTCCTTACCTCTCAGGTTAGCGCCCACGGAGTGTCGGAGGGCAAAAATGGCCTCGGATGCGCTCCGTCACTTTTCTCTCCTTACCTCTCAGGTTAGCGCGCAGAGTGTCGGAGGGCAAAAATGGGCTCGGATGCGCTCCGTCACTTTCCGCTCCTTATCTCTCAGGTTAGCGCATACAGAGTATCGGAGGGCAAAAATGCGTCCGGAGACACTCCCTCACAACTCTCTCCTTACGTTTCACGCCAGGGATCATAGGGAGTCCTAGCGCGACATGTGTCGGAGGGCAAAAATGGGCCCGGAGAGGCTCCGTCACTATGCACTCCTTACTTCTCAGGTTTGCCCGCACAAAGTGTCGGAGGGCAAAAATGGCCTCGGATGCCCTCCGTCACTTTCCGCTCCTTACCTCTCAGGTTAGCGCGCTTAGAGAGTCGGAGGGCTAAAATGGGCTCGGAGGCGCTACGTCACTTTCCGCTCCTTACCTATCAGGCTAGCGCGCACAGAGTGTCGGAGGGTAAAAATGCCACCAGACGCGCTCCCTTATTTTCTGCTCCTTACCTTTCAGGTTAGCGCGCACAGAGTGTCGGAGGGCTAAAATGGCCCCGGAGCCGCTCCCTAACTTCGCGCTTCTTACTTCTCAGGTTACCGCGCAGAGAGTGTCGAAGGGTAAAATTGGTCCCGGAGACGCTCCCTAACTTTTCGCTTCTTACCTTTCGGCTTATCACGCACATAGTGTCGGAGGGCAAAAATGGTCCCGGAGACGCTCCGTCACTTTGCGCTCCTTATCTCTCAGCCTATGGGACATTGATTGTCGGAGCTGAAAAATGTGGCAAAGGTGCTCAGCTAACCCTTGCACCCTCCTGGTATGGATGGTAAGGGGGAAACATTACCTCACAATTATCGGGCCAGTAGCGTCCGCAGCGAGTTTCCTTCTTACCTGAGAACATTATATGAGTCACAAGATGAGGGAAACCACTTTTAATGCCTGGTGGCATGTCTGGTCAATAGCTCCTCTTATAGCAGAGGTAAGGGACGATATTTTTGGGGCGACATTCTGACTTAGAGCAAAGAGCCCATCATCTGTGATGTGAGGAGGTACGGAAAGGAGCGACTGAGGGAGGGACCCAACAGGAGGAGGAGGAGGAGGAGGAGGAAGAGGAAAAGGATACAGGTAAATTTTCAGACGAAAAATTTCTAAGTTTTTCCTCCGTTAACAAAGGGCTCTCTCCGTAAGTGTTAGGGTGACGGGCACTGAGAGTCCCAGGGGAAAAACGTGCAGAATGCCCTAGCACCTCTCCTCTGTGATATGATGAAGAGGTACGGGAGCGAGGAAGGAAGGGAGCGAACGAGGGAGCGACCACGCTTCCCACACACACACACACACACACACACACATCAACGGACATTTATCGACACTAATATGTGTCCTCAGAGAATTTCCTCCTATGCTGAGAACATAGAGTCACAAAGTGATGGAGGACACACTCATGGTAGGAGTAGTGTCTGATCATCATTTTCTCAAATGCCAGAGTATAGGAAGGATATTTCTATTTTTGTAAGTGGGGGCACACTGCGACTTGGGGGTGATTGTTGATGATGATGATGATGATAGCCGCAAACAGTCTCCGTGGTCAAAATCCTTCTCACCAGAGAGCATAGTAATTACGACGGGACACACACACACACACACACACACACACACACACACACACACACACACACACACACACACACACACACAGACACATACACACACACACACACAGCTTTTAAGTTCGTTGAGCCTCCGAACATGTAATCTCTTCAAAACCCATTGTGGGTTTTGGTGGAGCCCAGAACTCCGATGGACCATCGGAGATAGCTAGACTGGTTTTCCGCAAAAGAAGAGACCCGT